>NC_091135.1:6425238-6725238 GCF_041381155.1 Argopecten irradians
GAAAGAAAGAAAATTTAAAACCTTTTTGTTGGAAATATGTACTTTTGATGGTCATGTACCCATTCTATGTTATTTATGTATATGTGCAACTTTTTTTCCAGATAAGAATGACAGATGGTGGGTCTGTGCGTCAATCTTTTCCTACCTCGGCTGTGCTGAAGGAAGTTTGGTCCTTTGTACAAACACACCAGAAGAAATCCCTTAGTGGAATGTGCTTAATCCAGGTAGCTCAAGATCACATTTACATGTACTTGTTGATTTTTGACACAACACATTGATACGTCAATAAGATTTGACCCACTATGCCATCTATTTTTTTTTTGTCCATATATATTTCTAAAATATAGTCTATGAATTATTACCATCTAAGACTATTGGGAAATTAAAAAAACCCACTATTTTAAGCCAGTGTTTGGCAACTATTTTAGACTAGCAGCCCATATATGGAGTGTTAATCATAATGTGGTAAAATGTTCGACAATTCAACCATCAATATTTTAATAAGCCTTCATTATAAACAAAATTACCTATGTTTCAACTGCAACAGAGATGAATGGATTCTTTAGGTAGCTTGAAATTTTTCATAACCTAAAAGAATGCATATCAATATTAAAATGTCAGAGTGCTAGGTTTCCTAAAGAAAAATCATCAGCCTAAGGTTATCTAGTTAGCACATTTTAGTTAGTTACAAACTCATTACTGAGATGGAGGTAATCTAATGGAAGGATGTCTGACACCTTGACCACTTGTCAAAATAGCTTGTTATGAGCTTTGTGATTTTCTGAAAGATATATGAGGTTACAAGATATTAATTTCAAAATCATAATTTTCAGCCCTTTCCCCACCGAGAATTCGGAGAAACAGACATGGACACTTCCCTACAGGATTTGGGATTGACTCCTTCTGGCTCATTAGTGTTGAGAAAAACAGAGAAGAAAGACACAACAAATAAAGAAGCAGGTCAGTTAATTAGATATTTTCAATTGAGCTTTTGGTAATTGGTTAATATGGAAACTAGATAAGTAGATTTTTTTTGGTAGGAAAATAACATTAAAATGTTTTGATTTTATTGAAAAGAACATTCAACAGGCTGATAAAACATTACATTTGTCCTTTCAATCATTTGACCAGAAACCTGCAATCATGTATTAAATTGCAAATCTAGTGAAATTTTAGCATTAGACATGATATGTTCTATTATAAATATTTTCCAGAGTCTTCAGAAAGGGACACTGAGAACTCTGACGATGCTACTGGATCAAATAAATTCAGCAATCTAACATATGGGACACCGGGAGCTAAAGGAGATTCCACTGGATTTCGATCACATGGAAGTCAGGGCCCACCCCCACCACTACCACCAACGTTTGGTTTGGATGGTGGAGGAGGTGGAGGTGGCTTTGGAGGGCCACAACCAGCTGGAATGCCACCGATGCCACCTGGTTTGGGAATCAACCCAATGAATATGGGCATGCCGGATATAGTACCAGGGGCAGGGCCATCTCAGCATTGGGGTCAAGGTCATGTTCTAGGACAGGATGATGGCCAGCCATATGTGCCAATTATAGGTACAAGCAGAATTATATCATTTAGGCAATACTAGTTTGAAACTGTACATTTTTATAGAAGACTAGAATAGGGAGGATTAATTAAAGGCAATATCTGTTTTGAGACCGCCTCCTTTGTTTTATTTACAATTCTACTAATTTTAAAATATGATGTCTTTTCCTGCTAATTTTAGATGATGATGCTGAGGGGGATGAAGATGCTGATAATGATGAGGGACCTGATGTCGTACAGGGACATGGCCAGTTTGGTCATGGTTTCTTTGGTGGAGGAGGAGCTGGTGGGGGAGGTCTGCACATGGGTATGTTATATTTATCAATTATTCTTCTAGCTGTCATTGCTCATAAATTTTTGATTGCATCATAGGTTTGTAAAGGGTACTTGCTTTTAAAATTAATTAATTTTGAAACAATTTCTGTCAATAAAAGTACAGATGATAAGAGAGAAAATAATTTGTAAGTAAATGAAGATATTTCCCCATAAATCAAAATTGGCATTCACACACATTCCCTTTAGTCTTTCCTTACATGTTACCTTTTATATGACATCTTGAGCAGGTGGGGAGGGGTGATACCCACAGGAAAACGATGGATGTCTTCAGCTTAAATATGGTGTGTATATTTATTTGTGTATTTTTTATTAAAGGTCATGATCTTGGGATGGGATTTGGAGGTGGTGGCAACATGCATGCTGAAGAAGCTTTCCAAGGAGTGGGGCAGCGTCTGGTTCCTGAGGGACACCCAAACTATAATGAAGGAAACCAGAACAAATCGGCACGTGAAATGGCATGTAAGGATAACGTCTGATTTAAAATACAGTAACTGTACAGTATATCATTGATCAAAATTGAAACATGATATCACAGTTTCAGTCTGTTTGACAGTTTATGTAACAGATAGTTTGCCAGTGAACTGTATTAGGTATGGTCAGCAAATAAAAGTGGCAGTCTGAAGAATCGGTTACATTTCAAAATTATCAGAGGTTTGTAAATAATCATTACATATGATGTTTGTTATCAAAATATATGCCGATAAATGATAAAGGAGTAGATATGATAGGACCAGTATTTGGCTTTAATTTTTCAGGCCGAAAAAAATTAAGTCTTATCCCCATCAATTTCATATCAATAATAAATACTCTCATACTTGCCATTCATCAAAACATAATTTTTTATAACCATGTACACGATGTGTCCCACCTATGACGTCATCAAATTGATGATTTTCCTCTTCTCGCCAAATTTTGCTAGAAATTCATCATCTTAAGGTTAGAAAAGGCTTGAAAAGTATTTGGCCGCCACCTTGGAGCAACTTTACATTTTGCATGGATATGCGTAAATACATGATACACAACGTGTAAAAATCTCTTTCTGCTCCACGAAGGCGGCCACATTCATTTTTAGAGAAAACCACTCAAAAAGTATGATTTTTCAAGGACTTTTGTGAAAAATGGCGGGAAACTGCATGTTGAAGACGTCATAGTGAACATAATTGGCACATGCGGGATATTTTGGAGATGTAATGTGTTAGCAAATGTAATTAGCTGTTATATGGCAAAATATGTTGTTCTTTACTGGAGAATTAATTTTGAGGCCATATTCGAGTCTTAACGTACCTTCTCCTTTGTGTTTAATTTTTTTTTAGTCAAAAGAAGTTGATTTTAAACTGATATATTTACATTTTGCACTGACATGGACTCAATAACCATGCTTTCTAGTATTATCATTATCAGTGTATAATGTTAGCACAACACGCGCAGCGAATCTATTGTTACGTGAATAGTCGATGGCGTAGCAAGGTGAGGTCATCACCCCACTTTTGGCGGGGACATATGAATGACTCGATTCCAATCAGCTGTACAATTGAATTCGTTGACGATGACAGGAGAGAAAAAAATATGGGTATTTTAATAAAAAATATGCAACTGCCGCGGGAAAAAAAATAATACTCATTTACTTGCTTCGCCGGGGTTACATAATTTACACCTGCTCCATTATCATTATACCCTCATAACCTCAACAAAATAAACATCTATTCCTTAACCAATGACATAAATTAACTCTTATTTTGCTGAATGATGATAGTAATAGCATGAAGATATCAATTGATTAATCCAGATCTCACAAAATTTTAAGGTCTTATTGATGAATTACTTAATTAATTCATGAATCCCGAAATCTAAATTATATCTTAAAAGATCTATAAATTCATGTTTAATACACTATATTTTGTGTTATAATTAATTTACAGCTCAGAAAGCCAGAGAACGGTATGCCCAACCAGTAGCAGTACCTCAGCCGCCAGCAAACCCTGGGGAGTTTGCATCTCCTGCTTTATTCTCAGCCCAGTCACTTTTCTCTCATTGCTTGTGTCAAGTTTCCCGACGTCTGAAGGATCCTCGCAGTCAACTCCACTCCCTAGGGGGTCTATCAGAGAGTCTGGCTCAGCGACTATTAGAGTACCTCATCAAAAACAAACTCCTAACATCAAAGATACTCAACGCTTTCATTCCATGGTAAAAGCTAGTTTCCTATAGTATGGCTGTTTTCAATTTCATTCATCATTGTTGCTGTCCCTGTAATGAACATGTTACCATTTTCAAGTCCCTTAACCTTACGTTTTCCTAAAGCATATAGAAAGTGGTCTGAGAAGAAGATATTATCAGCAACCTTTAACTCCAATAAAGATTCATAAGAAAACGTTTTTTGGGGAAAAAAACCTTTGAAGATTTTCATTAAATGGTAACAATAAAACGTCTTTGAAATTAAAAAAATATTAAAAGCTACTAAAAGTTACCCATTTTGTGTATTATTTACATTTCAGTTATCTCCGAAAGTTAATCCTAGATTGTTACCCATACACCTCAAACGAACTGCTTACATCTGTCAGGTAATTATAGTAATTAATTTGAAATTATTCCAACATTTTGGCCATTTTTCTCAACAACTATATTATAATAGACTTTTATCAAACATTTTTAACCGAGTTGTTGTTTCTTGTTTGCAGTAATCAGTATAGTGTTATTATGCATGTTATCAATTTTTATGACCTAACCCTGTCTTGAAATGTGTGGAACTGGTATAGTATTACTCTTGTTTGTCCCTTCACTTCACTTCTCTTCCATTCCCATCCAGATTTCAAATGGAGTATGAATGTTATTAATCAAAGTACCAAGGCTTACCTTCAAGTGTGGCTTATTTTCAATACAAATGGACTGAAAGAAATCAGGGCGTACTTTCAAGACCAACCTATTTTCGATTCAGGCTTATCGTGATTTTAGGGTATCGCAATTATCTCAACTTTTTTTTTTTTTTTTTTTTTAAATATTTGAATTTTTTTTTTACATTTTGTCAAGTGTTATTTGTTAAATTTATGTTTTAAAAATTTACCTTTAGATTTCATACCCACCTAGCACACCTCAGCCTGAGATCATGTACACTGATCACTGACGCGGGTCTGAAATGCCTCGTAGGTAAGTACTCAGTAGTTCAGGAGTCTGCTGGTATATATATCACTACGTCACTGGCATATTTGGTATTTTTCCTCAAGAACTTGTGATCCAATTTCTTCCATCATTCAAAGTTGAAGGACCATGATAGCTTTTACTACAAGATGTTAAACTGAAATTTGTGTCTGCTTCAAAGCTCTTTTAAATATTGGAAATGTTGCACTAGCTTTTAATTTCAAGTAAAAATATATAACTTAACAGCATGCTTGACTTCATTTATATAATTCAACTTTGTTTTCAAATAAAATTGCCACAAAAAGTTTTCATGTTAAATGTGATATTGACAATGAATGATATTATTATAATTTAACGTCTTTTTTCCCACCAACAGTCTTGAAAAAATTGAAACAGCTCGACTTGAGCAGTTGTAGGCAGATATCCAATAAATGCTTTGCATCTGTTTCTGGTGAGTAAATTAAGGGCTATATAGTATAAATACATAAGATACATCCTGTACCTAACGTTTGTTATTTGAAACTATCAACTCCAAATTATTGCTCAGGCCCAAATTTCTCAAAACAAAAATCAGTGACTGAAATAAAAGGACAGAAGTCCACTTTTTACCTAATATAATTTTGGTTCTAGAAATCAGGGCCTTTTGAACCACAAGTCAGCTTTTTGTTATGACAGTAAGAAATATATATACACATATGTACATGTATAGGAATACATGTACATATAAACATAATACAATGCACAGCTAATTAAACTAATATGTTTTGCTGACCTTTACCAAAAGGTTTGGTTGTCTCAGTTTCTTTTTTGTTTTCTGCAAGTAAAATTTTCTAAATATTTGGTGCTTCTAATTTATGATTTAAAACTTTGTTATGATTTTGTAGCAAACTTTTGGTTATTTTGTCGTGTGATGATGTTACAGAATTTAAATGTATGACAGCGTTGTCACTGGAGGAGACAGGTGTCACAGACTCCGGCATTATTGGATATCTTACGTCCTGTCCGTCATGTCTTCAACACCTTAATCTCAACAAAACACACGTCACAGAAAAAATCCTGCCCTACCTGAAAGGTGATTTGAAATTAAATCTATTTAATATGAAATATTATTATGATAACAAAATAGATGGATTTGATGCAAATCAATTTGTATATAAAATAATTAATCGTGATTTGTTTTTGAGGGATATTTTCCCGAAAGGTCGACTCTTGAATTATCTATATCATACTCTGAATTTGTTTTCTGAATGATTCTGTATGATTTATTTACGACCAATCTCAATAATTGTTAAGGTTTATAATTGTTTGGTGATTTTGTCAAAACTCCAATCAACATTTAATCTAAGACAAATATATTGCACTATAATGATGATTACTTTCCCAGTTCAGCATGACATGCATCTCCTTAAAATCCCTAATGTTATAATCACGAATTTGTTCTAAACGTGTTATACTGTATGTGGTAACTACCAATTCCTTAAAATTTGGTGTATGTAATATTTTCAGATTTACCTGCTCTGAAGAGTTTGTACTTAGAACATACCCAGGTAATTACACATTTGACAATATATATAAATTTGAGCTATTTAAAGTTTTGATTGCTAAAAGTGTAGACATATTCTTTCATCGCTTCAAACAATGTTATGAATATATCAATGCTGTATTTTTTTTTATTAATAGTACTTTGCCTTTACAAATCCAGTTGACTACCTCATTAAAACCAGATATTCTATATGCTTACACTTCATAGTTTTATCCAGATTTGGTATATCTAAAGAGTTATAGAAGGTTGTCTCCCAATTACCACATGTGCACCACTGTTTTCTTTCTACAGTTAAGTGGGTTATCAGGTGTTCAAGATCTCAAACAGCTAGAGACGTTGGATGTAGCCCATACCTCCATAGTAACAGACTCCATGTTGTGTGTCTGTAAGAGTGAGACACTCCAGTGTCTGGGGATCTCCCATACAGACAATATCCACGGAGACCAAGCCCTGTGTTATATCAAAGGTAACACAAACATTACTGTATACATATGATACAATAAATTTTCTTTTCAGGTCTACATGTATCAATGGTCATTTTAAGATTATAATCGTAGCTGATGGCTACCTATATATATTACTTTTCCTAAACTACTGTATCAATTTCGATGAGATTTCACAATAATTTTAGGGACGATGTGTAGATGTACAAGATTGCTTTAATTTCTGAACATTTGTGTTAATTGCCATGGTAACCAGGTCGCTATACACAAGTTTTGTAAGATGGCCATTTAATTACTAGTTTTAAGATTGGTTGTCTTCATGCATTAGGTTGCCATGGTATTCAGTTACATTACATACCGGTAGGTTTTGTGTAATGATCAATTACTGAAAGTGTTTGGATCAATTTTGTTAAAACATAGCCAATTTATGTAACATATGGACGCCTACAATTTGACTTATGACATATTTCCATAAGGTTTGCAATGGAAACATATTAAATTGAGGTTGCTGATTGGTCAAAATATAGGTTTTCTCCATTTTAGCTGAATATTATTAATGTTTGGGTGGATTTTCAAAAATATCAATGCTATTTGGTTGCTATGGTCTGAAATGAGGGGTACAATTTTAAAAGTTACATGTATAGCCATTTGCTTACAGTTCAAATTATGTACTAAGAATGTTGTCATGTTGTCCTCATATTTTACCAAATGCTACACAATCTTAATACAAAATATATACCTTAATTATGTATCTAATCAACAAAAATGTGTTTGTTTTCTAATTAAAATCATTTTTTGTGCAGATTTAAGACTACATGCACTAAACTTACCTAGCCGGATAACCACTACAGATTTGGGAATGTCCTACATAACCAGTAAGTGGTCCGTTGGGTAATCTTTTCATTTGTGCCAGACATATAAATAAATACCTTTATTTCTTAAATTTTCTTGGGGAGTGCATGCAGCTAAATTATTCATTTAAAAACAAATCACTTTATGATTTAATTTCAACTTCCAAATTTTAGCAAGGGTTCTGATTAAAAAAACAATACAGTAATTATCACATCAGAATTAACACTTTTTCCTTTGAAATTGATAATTTTTTGTCATACTGATATATGTTTTCTTTTCATTTAAGATTTTCAGTTAACGACATTAGATCTGACAAATTATACCAATGTTGGTGATGATGGTATGTCCCATGTAGGGAAGATTTCAAGGTACATTTCTACATTTGGTTCAGACGTTAATTCTAACATATTGCTACAAGCCCTCCACCTCTGGGTCGCGAGTTTGAATCCCATGTGGGGCTGTTGACAGGTACTGATTTCTGGTCAGTGGTTCTTCTCTGGGTACTCTGTTTTTCCTCCACCATCAAACTCGGTACATCCTTACTGACCCTGGCTGTTAATAAGATTTAAAAAAAAAAACACAAACAAACAAACATTGTATATCTATTGTTTGATCCCTGCTGGCTTTCTAAGTGGCGATTTTGTATTTTCATCGTATATGGCAGTAAAGAGATTGTTGAAAATTGAAACATAGACAAGGTACATACCACATTCGATTTTGAAAAAAATATGTTAAATTCAAATGCTTCCTCAAAATTAACAAATATCTTATAGTGTAATGCTGTTTTTATAAATTGAATTTGCACATTCTATTATGAATTTATATTTTCAAATTTCAGTCTGCGGAAATTACTTCTGGCAAATACTAAAGTAACAGATCAAGGCATGTTGTTTTTAGAAGGTGAGTTTCCATACCTGTACATGTATATCCATCACGAAGCTTTAAATCCTTGTTTTACTACAAATAAAGCATTTCTTAAGAATCATTGATTAATTTGATTCAGAAGACTCTAATTATTCAATTATTTCCTTGTCCTGTATATATATATTGTCGCTGAGTCAAATAAGATAATCAGATCAGTCATCAATAAACAGACTACATTTTATTTTTGGTCGAGACCGCACAGAAAAAAAATGTATACCTAATGATTGGATTTCATTGTAATTTGATTTTCCACTTGATAGGTCTCAGAAACCTTGAAGTTTTATACCTTGATAAAACTATTGTGACTGACCAAGGAGCTGCTGTGATAAAAAGTATGTAGATTTGTGTACAATTCAGTATCAAACTTTTTTATTTATGTAGATTGTAGCATTCAAAGTGATTAAGATTTAATTTGCATCATACGTTTATGGAAAAAAATGTGATAACTTAGAAGGCAAAAATCTGAGGTTATGATGATGTCACATTGATCTTGCATATTATGATTTGATTAGTCTATCATGGTTTCTGATTTCTTGTACAACATTTAATTCTAAACGGAAATGTGAACAAGCTATGAATTACCTATATCAGGTCAAGGATTTATAAGTGAGAAGGATTCGTGTCTGTCTCTTTACACTACTAAACACCACGCGAGACGCTTATGAACCGGGAATAAAAACCGTTTTTCTCAACAAATACTTGTCTTATCGAGTCAAACGAAACACCAATGTAAAGTAAATTAAATTTCACAACGTTTATAACTTGCTTTAAAGACGGAAGATTTAGAAGAAATGTCTTAAACTATCGTTAAAAAAATACGACCGCTCATGAAATGGCAGCACGCTTCAGAAAGTAAGACGGTAACCCTCGCACCCCCATGCTACATCAAAGGCTGCGGCGGCGGATATCAAAGGAAATCAGTCGTCGCCCAACGTCACGGTCAGTGCACAAACACAAAAGCGCCTGTGCTGTCTTTGCCCAAAACTCAGTGTGACTTATCCTTCTCATATACGTCCTTGATCAGGTGCAAGTTCCTTTTGCTAATTTAATTCATGTCAGAATCATAAGAATTCATCTCATATAAAAATAATTTTATATTTCAGTATTTAATATTTCATTAGTTTATGCAAAAAACCCGTTTTTAATACAAACTTCTCAAAGAATCTAGCTGAGAATTGATTGACAGTTTGGAAGCAATTATTTACTTTAGGATTTATGATGAAATAAAATATAGAGTGCCATCAATGCTATATGATGATAATGGAATTATAGGGATTTTATATTTATAAATTAACTTTTAAAGTTTATTGTACTTCTTGCTTCTTTGATGAAAATAATATTGACGATTCTTGCAGGTTTCAGAAGCCTAAGGGAGCTTAGTCTTTCATCCACAGGGTAAGTATCATATATGATCAGTAATTTAGCTTCTTAATAAAATCAAAGCAAAGCATGGAATTAATTGAAGTAATAAACATTTTATGGTTTCCACTATTAGATGTACAAGTATTATATTAAAGTATATAGCCTTGCAGTCATCTCCCATTTTTGATTTCTGAATTATCGCATTAATTACGACTGAAGTTAAAAATGGCATACAGTATATTTTGTTAGTTTTAGACCTTGCCATGAAAACATGTAATGATAATGGCAAACACATATCAGTGACAGTCATCAGCTTGAATTAGAGTCATTATGTAAAATTGTTCTTTTGACAGTGTGACAAGTGAATTTCTTAAAGAAGGAACTCTGAATACCAGTAACAACCTAACCAAAGTCAACCTTAGCCGCACAGGTGTAACAGAGAGAGGTAAGTTCAATGCATGTTAGCTGTATGTGTGATGAAGGTCACTATTAGATATTTGTATATATTGGCATGACAAGATCATGGTCACGCAAGTAAAGATAAAGTTTCAGTATGACAACTGCCAAGGTCAGCAAGTGGAAGAAAAAAACAGAATATCACAAATAAGTTGACCAAATCTGACAAGACACCTGGGTCAAGGACAATTTAAAAGTACATGTACAAGATGCAATATCATACAAGGTGTCATTGATGAATATTAGGGGAGTGGGGCATTACTATTAACCCTTTTTTACTTTATCTGTTTTGTTTAGAAATTTATGACTACTGTGCACGGCTTTATTACCTAAAATGTTCCTGATGCACATGCAAACATTTTAGCTCAGTTTACTTTCGTTTAAATTACTTACCGCTTTCTATTATTTAGGTGTACAGTGTATCCAGATGCCCTGTCTGGTACTCCTCAACCTTGACGGGACTCGTGTTCGGCTATCCATCGAAGAAACTCTTCATATCTCATGTCCTTTGCTGAAGAAAGTCACTCTTTCTAACCTGTTGCCATACAACCCAAACGAAGATGAAGACTAAACTAATCTATTGAAAGTTATTGTTAAAGTGGAGGTTATATTAATGTGGCATATGTCTTAGTTTAAAGTTGTTTATATTATCTATCCTCTGCTTTTGTCAAAATAGGAGATATTAATTTGGTTCTTTGTTTGTCTATAGCGCTCTTCACTTTTAGTGCAATAACTGCAGCAAATGATTTTCTTTACACTCAAACAAGGTTAATTGCTGTCAAATGGTCAAACGACTCAGTCAAGTCTGATTTCGCATTTCCAACATTTGTGCAGAGTTGAGCAAAGAAATGATGTCACCATGCAATATACTGGTTATAACCTGTTTATTGACAAAAAACACTATTGGTTTCGATATATCTCCTGAAACTGATCTCGCCGCATTTAAAGCATTGTTCCTAGAGTGGTATATATTAAATCTCTACAAATTTTATTCTGTAGTTAATTTGTTTGTAAGAAAGCCGTCGTGGCAGAGTGGTTCAGGATGTTTCAATATATCATTATACCACAAGCCTCCACATCTTGGTCTAGAGTTCAGATACCACGTAGGGCAGTTGTCAAGCACTGACTGTTGACTGGTGAGTTTTCTCCGGGTACTCAGGCGTTCCTCTACCTCCCAAATTAATCTGGCACATCCTTAAACGACAATGGCTGTTGAAAGTTTAACCAATTATCCAAACCATTTGTATTCCGTGTTTGCATATTACAGAGTTAGCTCCCTTGCGTGTAGGTATCGATTGTTATGTCATTATTTTGTGAGCATCGCGTTGTTTTCTCCGAAACGTATGATGTTACGCTCACAAACACATGACATCACAATCAATACCTACCCGCAAGTGCAGGTAACTCTGTAATATGCAAATTTGGAATTAAGAGAGTATAAGACATATCTGTTTGTGTATAAATAATGCTAGAACGAATGTACGTACCCGGCCTACTATACCTTTCGGCCGGGTACGAAATAGTGCATACGTGTCCTAGTGGAGCACTGCCTCAGAAAATCACTCGGGCACCATTTTCTGTTGACTTTTTCTGTAGGTTTCCAATATTCTAATGGGTATTCATGCATTTACTTGTCAGAAACAAACATATCGACCATTCTTAATATCAATATGTTGACTTGCCGTATAACTTTCCTTTGAAAAGACCTTCAAATTTATATGCTAAGTATTATTTCCATGTAGGTAAGTGATATTAAGCATGCATGATAAAATGCATACATGTTTTGATGATGGTTTGCATAATCATTACTTTGTTCCATTAGCTGTAATAGGCACCAATTGTAGCCTAAAGACGACACAATTATTTGTCTTAAAGATGCCCCACCGCTGACAAATGGTATTTTTTCACTATTAAAAACAGGAGCAGACTATATAGTATTTTTCTTCAGTTACAAAAGTTACTAAACACCATTACCAACGATGAAAAGTTTGAGCTTCTAATTTTACTTCAAGTTAAAACTATGAAAAATAATTAATTGCATCCCGAAAAATATCCGTACCACTATATCCTATATGAAATGAACTACTGAATGCGCATGTACCAAAGTCAAAATAAATTATTTTATATTATTTTTTGTGTTAATTAGACTATTATATACACGATTAAACACCAATTATTGTTCAAATGATGAATATCATTTTTGGTCTGTCGGCGGTGGAGCATCTTTAATTTCTTTTGAGCTACAATATTGCAGCTATATTTATGCATGGAATAACTAGAGGATATGAAAGATACCTACATTTAATTGAAAAATACGTTTAACTTACTTTAGTCACATATTAAAATACCAATTTGTACCGCATTGGTACAAACACAGGGTCTAGTAATTATAGTCATGTAACCATAGATATAGGATATAATTTTTTTCCTATTCAATCTAGAACTCTTTCTTGCAATATAATTTCTGGTTCATTAAATTTTGTGTGCCAGAAGTGCTACAATACCTAGGTGGAATAATTCGAAATTCAGTATGGGAAGTTTCGTTAAGCTTACAAAAGCCCGACTTGAGCCTTGATCCATCGCACAGTACTTCAGTGACAAACAAGCAACTTGAACAGGGAGATTTTAACCTCTGGGTGTTACATATTGATGAAACAGATTAATTATTATAATTAACCTAATTTGGTTTGTAGCCAACTAAACCAGTTGATTCATGCTAGTTAAAATTTCAAATGTTGATTTCTTGTTATGATATAAAAGACACCAATATTGAAGAATTTCTGAGTAGTTGAAATAAATATTTATTATGCTCTAATAAAATTGTTTTGTCTCTAGTTCTTTGTATGTGTTTTTTTTTTCTTTTTTCATCATTTAAAGTGAACAGTCGGGCAAGGATGGCTAAAGTCTGTAAAAATGGTGTGAAGTATCCAGTATAATTTCTTATGAAATGGAAAAATAAAATCTCTCGTCAAAACCTGTCTGCGTACGAAGAAACTGATTTTAAGTTTGGGAATTCTAAAACGTCCTCCCGGCTCACTATGTCCGTGGTTACATTTCCAAGCAGCCTCGCTTTCAATGCTTTCAATTTTTCTTTACTTTAATGGTCAGAACTGGGAAACTAAGCAGAACTTGACCGTCGTATTAATATGTGAGAACCTTTGGAAAGCCAATGAACGCATTTAGACTGGTTTTCTTTGCCCGACTATTCACTTTAAATATCAGTATTTTCCCATACATACGCACTTAAATTGTAACAGAAATCACTCCTAGGGAGGGGGGGGGGTGTGTGTGTGTGTGTGTAAAATTTTCAAACTTTGTTATTGGCCAAAATTACAAATCTAAACTCTGGTGTGATGGAATAAAATATATATATTATGTATTCTTTATAGATTGAAAGGTAAAAATAAAACCACCTTATACTAGTATCAAAATTTTCCATGAATTTAAGCCCCCCTTCTTATACATTATACTCACAACAGTTCTCAACATTCAAGACACTGGTATTGGCATGGAGCTAAAACGTTGTAGCACATCTCGGAACTAAGGTTACCATTACAAGGTCCATGAACCTCTTATGTACCAGATTGGTCTTTTACCAGTATAAATTCTCCAGTGGCAATTACAGCAAAATATCGAACACCATTTGAGATGACTTTTAACCCTTTGCCACATGTATACCAGTCCATATTGACTCTTCATCGGGTAATGGTCAAGTGGGAGTAAGAAGCCCATCAAATCCACATGTCAAGAGATCCTTTATCAGTCATTTAAAATCTTAATCAGATTAACTATCGCTTGCATTGAGATTTTTATCTACATCACAATTCCCTTCCAATATAGAGATGACATGGGGAAGTCCAAACTTGCTGCAAAGCAATTTCTGTGGCAAAGGGTTACCAAAATTTACTCTGTGGCAAACGGTTAACAAAAATTACTAAAGTGATCTAATTTATAAGCAGTGCATAAATACAATCAATAAATAAGGGGTTTTTTCCCCTCAATTTCAAAGTCATCTCTTGGTATGAAATATTTTACCAGAATAGTCATTTTTTTGTAAAAAGAAATAAAACACTTAAAAGAGAAGTAGTAAATTTCTATTATTTAATAAATTTGAAATCGCAAGAAAATTCATGACAAGTGCTGATTTTCTATCCGATATTCCAGAGACAGCCTCCAGTTGTGTATCCCATCTAGATCCGTTGCCATCCTTTTTCTCCATAGCTCCTGTGGTTACCTCCAGAGCGGTTGGTAGCATATATAACAATAACCTTATACTTACCAATACAAGGCAGGAACCACTTGGCTTAGAAATTTATTCTCAGTCAAGTTGTTTTAAGACGTACATAAAAAGTAATAATTTCATGACATGCAATGCTAAAAACTTTTGACATTAAGAGCAACTTTTTCATGAGAAAGCAAGTTATATCTTAAAAGTTTAAAATTTGCATGTATTGCAAATGACTATAATAATTAAATAATTCGAAGCATTCCTTTCAGTCACTAATAGAAAATGAAAATGTTTAATTCTTTTAGAGAACAAAAAAAAATATCAATCTTACCCAGACCAAGAAACCATGCACTAATTTTCGGTCTTCCCTACACAAGACTTCATTCTTCTGTCCCACTTAAAAGCTTACAGATGTCTTCAGACATGCTTCATATTTCATCAACCCATCTTCTACATGTATGTTTTCCCAATCTCCAATTCTTTCTATATGATACTGAAGGCCTATACTCATTTTCCCTCTCTTTATCCAGAACCTTTTCTTCTATTTGCATTCTTTCAAAACTTCTTATTAATATTTTCCTTTAGACAGAAGCTCTTCAATCTTCCAAATTGATATCAACTAATATGGCCACATTTCGTTGTTCTTCTCTTCATATATTGGTACTACTTCAACCCATAACACCATGTGAAGAACATGTGCCCATTCTAGATCTTCAATTTCTTACTTCAATCTTCAATTTTCTTTCTTCATCATCCTTTAGAATGCAAAATAGAAGAAGTCAGTAACACAATACAAAAATACATTTCTTAAAATTGCTTTCGTTCTGTATTTAAAGATGATCTAAATGAAACTGATTGCAAAGTTTACTTTAAAAAGAATGGAAATCTGTCACTTTCAATTTTGCTGTAAAATTCTTCAGGCATTTTCAAATGATCTTTTAATCATTTGATGAAAATACAACTGTAATCACAATTTTCGTTCATGAAGCTGAGCTAAGCAGAACATGGGACAGTAATCCTATATATTGCAAAGGAGGCAACACTTTCCCTCTCACACACTATTTGTGAACCTACTCGCATGATTTCAAATAATGCACCCATTTAATTGTGACATGTTTTAACATTTATGCAAGATGTCTAATAAAAACAAACAATGAAACATAAAAAAATATATGAAAACCTACAATGATGATTTCAAGTCCATTTTAACAGAGTGAAGGTATGGATAAATTTATGTTACAACTAAATATTTAACACAAACCACTTTGTGTCAATAGCTCATATTAACTATATACATGTACATCACTTCAAGCAGGGCTATATCTTCTTGAAAATGTTTTTTGACAAAATCTTTCCAGAAGTATTGTTCATTACTATTATTCATCTGCCAAGCATGACATCAGAATATAAAATTTATCATGTATTGTTCAAAATCTTACACGTTATCCTTGTCTTAATTTCAAATGGAGGAAATATCCCAATAATTTCTGTGACACTTTGGCATATAAAGTACAGGAAATTATCAAAATCAAAATTATCTATGTTTTGAACTGTATAGGTCACTTGTCAAGTTTGACCTATAAATAGATTCATAGAAATAATCCACTATCCAATCTAAATATGACAAATTTTGACTAACTGTTCATAATACACTACAAGACATGCACCATACATGTTTTTGCAAAATTTTGCATATCCAGGATATAGCATTTGTCCATGGATATAAAAAAAAATACAAATGCAGAAAAAAATACTGAATAACATGTAATGTATAAAATGAGACATTAAAATAACAATGTGATGAAAAGTACTGCACAAAAACCAAGCCATACCCTCTATTGTACACTGCAGTGGAACTAGCACATAACTGTAAGTATTGCAAGGGTATTTAACAAGTTGTTATGTACACAAACATTTTACTACTGTCTGTACACTTATTTGAAATTTCCACAAGGAGCCTGCTTGCCCCTAAGCTCAGTCTTTGGTAATGAACGATTGATTTTGTCACAATCAGCTACGTCCAGTGGAGAGCTTTATATAGCTCTTAATAATGACCTGTTAGAAAAATACAGAAAACAACATATTTCTAGTTTTTTGTTTTTAAACAAATGACTTGTGCATTATATTAAAGAAACAAGCCATGTCAATTATAACATATTCTTTATGTAATTAAACATCCTTGAAGTATCACAAAATGTCTATAAACTATTCTGAAAATGTAGTCATCTAGTCTACAGTACAAGGGATAATAACATGCCTATTTTATCATGATCATTAAGAAGGTGTGCTTTTTACCATGTCTTCAAAACAGTTATGTTGTCATGATGATCAGTTATCTAAAGATAATATCTATTAAAACATTTTAATAACAGAGGATACATTTCGAATATCAACATTACATTTTTTGAAACTTTTATTTGTAATGCAGGGAATTCACAATTTAATGCACTATATCTATTTTCACAACTAAATCAAATTTCTTTGTAGACACACAGATATCTAATGGAGATCAACTGTGTAGGTTGTAAATGCTTACAAGGATTTTGTAAAGATTTTAGTGATGGCAAAAGTAGAATTTTCATTAAGCACCAAATACTAGTATGTATGGAAAATATAAGCTTAAACCCTTTTCTTTACATGTAATTGTTAATTAATTAAACTTACGAGGGGAAAATGAGCGTGATCTTGATCGAGAGTTGTATCTGCCTCGCCTGCCATGGTAAGGTGAAGGGGATCTTCTACTTCGACCACCTCCGCTGCCACCACTACCACCTCCACCTCCACTGTATCCACTGCTGTAGACAGAAATACAAATCAGAAATGCCAAAAATTAAGAAATGATAACTGATGGCTTTCCAATAGCAATCAGCAGAAAATGTACTTCACAATCATAAAGGATAAATTTCAATAACATTTTAACTTTATGAATATTGGAAGCTGATGCAAAACCATTTTAGGAGAAACGGTGTTTGTTCTATGAAACATTCACAAACATTACAAATTATCTATTTAAACACTCACGCAGTTGGTTTTCCAAGGTATATCCCTGGTGTTGGTGTGTGTGCTCTCTCAGTAATGGAATAGTCCACTCGGATTCTTCTACCATCAATTTCACTTCCGGTACATCTGTCTTTTGCCTGTATTAAAAGTATAGCTTTCTTTATTTCAGGACTAGGATATTGAGGTAAGACAGGGTTTTTGCCAGGCCTCAACAGGGTCTGGTAAAAAGGACCCATTCCCAAATGAAAAATAACACTTTATTTTCCCAAATTCAGTCAGTGTTTTCCAACCCAAATATGATGTCTTATATCATACCTATGACATCAGTAAAATTAAATGTAGAAGTTGAACAATATTAAAATATTAAAGAAACAGCTAAACCTTCTTTATTATTTAATGTCCCCATTTTGATATCACTTAAGCAAAATAATACTTCAACAAAATTGTGATCAAAATTTTAACAAAATAATGCAGATAATATTTTCCTAATTTTTGAAAATTGCTGATATTTTCCCAATTTTTTGTTGGGCTCCTTTTCTCAAAACCCTGTAAAATGTAATACTAAATTCAACTATCAAGTCAGGTTCATAGGTATTTTTTATCTATTACGAATGATAGTCATTTGGATTTGCATACACATATTTAGGATTAATATTACTACTATTCTATTGACACAGAAAGGCCAATATTATGCTCTTGCTGAAGTCTTAAAACTGTTTCACCAAAATCTGCAAAGTTTCAGGATTTATACAAAAAGTATTCAGAACCCAACTAACATGACACTAGAAAAAAATCCACTTTTCTCAATACCTCAATTATTATATGTTTGTATTTTAATTTGATCCAGTTTGTATTACAATATACGTAGACGAACTTTGGTTCTGTGTTGCCTTACCTCAATAGCATCTTCAATATTTCTAAAGTAGATAAATGCAAAACCTCTTGATCGTCCACTCTGTAAACATAAATACACATTTTTATAGTTGGATGAAATAAACATTATAAACCCTCCCAATGCAACAAGGGATTTTTTTTTCTCTCTCTCCAATTTTTGGAATAAATACCTTTCTGGAAATAAATCGATCGTCAAACATTACTTTACAAAATTTACATCTCTGGAAATAAATCCCTCAAATATTACTTTACAAAATTTACATCATAGAAAAATGTCTTGTTTTGATAAAGTTTTTATAAAGAAATTTAAGAATTACTCCACCTACCTGTCTATCATACACAACCTGTACTTCTTCAAGTGAGCCATAACGTGAAAACACATCTCTGAGGTCTCGTTCCTGTGTGTACAGACTCAATCCAAAAATACCCAAGCAACGGGTCGGTTCTGGGTTATCCTGTAATCATAAAAACAAACTTTACTCACTTTTCATATTGTAAAAAAGATACAAGATTCCTAATGAAACTTAAAATGTTTCTTGTTTCAAATATTCTGTGTGACATCAAGCCACAACAACGTTTAATAATGATATAATGGTTTGTAACCACGGTTTACCGTTTGATAAAAGTAGAGAGTCTGCACAATAGACAATTTTTATTTCTCTCTATGCTGGCTACATTTGTTTATAATTACCATACTAAATCTAGTAGATTAAAGTGAACAGTCGGGCAAGGATGGCTAAAGTCGGTAAAAATGGTGTGAATGTATCCAGAATAATTTCTTATGGAATAGAAAAATAAACTTTCTCGTCAAAATCTGTCTGCGCACGTAGAAATTAATTTAAAGTATAGGAATCCTAAAACGTCCTCCCGGCTGACTATGCCCGTGGTTACATTTCCACGCAGCCTCGCTTTCAATGTTTTCACCTTTTCTTTAGTTCAATGGTCAGAACTGGGAAACGTAAGCAGACCTTGACCGTCGCATTAATATGTGAGAACTTTTGGAAGGCCAATGAACGCATTTAGACTGGTTTTCTTTGCCCGACTATTCACTTTAATGGCAATCTACTTGATCAAAATGCAATCTTTTTGTTTGACAGATTTAGACCAATTTCCATTTTCCAATTTCTTTGTAAAACGTAATCAAATTTAAAACAAACCCTGTTTCCTTGGTGTCTCCGTCTGTTCGACATTGGTGAAGTATCCTGAAAATACACAAAAGTCACAAACTTTATCAAAAGTAAATTTCTATTTAATTTCTATCTTATCCTAGAGTGTCTTTGAATAGGACTCCCCAATATTGATATGATGTAGAATCTTACAGATATTGTATTCTTAATAAGCGCCAAAAGGGAACGCTTAATAAACCGAATTTCGGATCATCCTTTTGTAAAATTACTTGCAAAAGAAATTTAAAGGGATGGGGGTTTTATTAGGTAGAATATTGTAACCCTTTTGTAATCGTTTGCTTAAAGATGCTCCACCGCTGTCAAATGGTATTTGTTCACTATCAAAAACAGGAGAAGATTTGGTGTTTTTCTTCAGTTACAAAAGTTACTTACTTTACGCCATTACCACCATTCAAAAGTTTGAGCTTCTAATTTTACTAATAATTAATTGCATCCCGAAAAAAATCTGTGGCACTATATCCTATATTGAATGAAGTACTGATTCCGCATGCACCAAAGGCAAAATGAATTATTTTTTATTACTTTTTAGGTAAATTAGACATATATATACACGATTAAACACTAATTATTGTTCAAATGATGAATATCATTTACACTCTGTCGGCGGTGGAGCATCTTTAACTTAACACTATAAAATTGTCCAATCCAAAAATCATTTGATTGCATAAATATTTTAATATTTGCTTCTCTATCTACACAATACACATATATAAAAGTGACTTACTCGCTTCCCTCTGTATCCTCGTCTAGGTGGAGTTCTGGAGCGACTTCTGTATGAATTCCTGCGACCCCTATCATAGTCTCTGTAACTTACAGCAAAGTAAAAAAATTCATTCACAATAAAATCTTTCTTTCCATTCTTTTTCTTGGAGGTGTGGTATAAGCCAGAGACTGACCATTGGCCTTGTAGATGTGTTTTCTTCAGATATTCTTATTTTCTAGTAGGTACATCTTTAAATAATGGTACCCAGCTGACTGTTAAGAGGACACTTAGCCAAACAAACTAAACCCATGAAATCACAGTTGCGACTTATACAGTAAACCTATTGAACACTAGTTACTAAAATGATTGTTTAAATAAAAATTTGTATCCATTCCAATGGTATAAAATTCATTAAATTTCATGGATTTGTGATTTAAAATTTATGTAATCAAATTTTTTAATATCATCTGTGCTACACTGACTGCAGTAAGAGATTTATTTCCTTTTGATATTATTTTTTACCTTCTACTGCTTCTTCCTGGCCTGAAATCCAAACAAAGAAATAGTCAGGCTAAATCACTGTGATTCAAAATATTGTTTTCTCAATTCTATGTAACTTTGGCATTGGTAAATCTAATGTATTAAAATTTTTTAAAGCACTTTTCATTTTAATTTCTGCAGGTAACATTGTATATTTGCCACAATATCAAAGCCAGCTTTTAACAAAAGATGAAGATTGCTGTTCAATTACACTTCTGTATGTACAATAATTCAATTGTAAGCAGAAAATTTCATATCATGGACTAGAAACAGGGAGTTTTGTGTATTTATAAGGCTTCCTTTCTTACCTTCGTCTCCTGTCACCACCATATGGACTTCTGGATCTTGATCTGGATCGGCTTCGACTGTGTGATCTATTAACCAAACAAGGACTTTTGTACATTCAATTCAGACCAATAAGATTCCATTTCATAAAATCTGAATATTTTCTTACGTCTTTTCAATTCATTAACAGTTCATTTTGAAATGGCGAACACTTGGGCTGAAACGATTAGTTGAATATTCGGAGGCGATTAGATTAATGAAACTAATCGCTGATAATCGATTAAAGACTTCATTAATCGTTAATCGTTGTATGCAAACATGTTGACAGATCATGGATTTCTGAGGAAGCCATTCCGACTGTAGTTTCATCTCTTTATGAACACGTTTTGAACTCAACAAAGCATATATGATGTGAGAAATACTTGTTAAATGACGTCTCTGTGGAAGTTAAAGTCATTAATCAATGAGAAAGTGAATGTCATGAAAAGGTTGCAACACGCTGTTCGCCAATTTTCACTAGTGATGTGCTCTATGTTGGTACATCATGGAGGCCTAATCGCCGCCTGGACGCTCGAGAGCGGAAGGAGCAGTAGTCATGAACATTTTAATTTTACTGTTGCATGTGTTTTTCATAAAAAAAAAATGTTTTTGCTCATTTTCCAATAGAAGATAAGAGTTGTTGATTTATTTTATTATTTTGATCACAGAAATAAAAAAATTCATTGGCGAAAATTTGGTCATGTCCGTGGCGATCCAGATTTGGTTGATTAGTCGTACGTGTGAAGGTCATGTCAAAACAGCGGGTTAGCAGACTGGATTTAAATGATGTTACAGAAGATGATAAGAAATGGAATTTGAGGCTTATTTGGGATAAAATATGTTTGTTTTGTCAATAAATAGGCATGTAATCTATCATATCGATACCAAAACATGGTGGACGTTTTCAGTAGTCAGAAGTGAGACAATATAGACTTTATCTAGTTGCCTTCAGTTCAAGTGATTAATCGATTAGTAATCGATTACATGTGACTGAATATATAATCGAACACAAAAATTACTCATCGTTTCAGCCCTAGCGAACACTATCTTGTACCCAACTAAGAAAGGAATTCAAATACATAAGGAAAATAATATCTGGATTAAAGATATTTTTGTATACATGAAGTGGGAGTATTTGAATGTATTGCAACTATGAATTACCTGCTGTATGAACGCCTCCGTCGATGACGTGGTGATCTAGATCTGGATCGTGGTGAACGTGACCTGGAGTAACCTGACCGTCTTTGGTTGTTGTAATTGTATGGTGAGCCAGATTTTGACCGAGACAGGGGTGATGAGTGTACAGAGAGAGAATGTGAGGCTTCAGAATTGTTATCATCTTCACCTATCGATGTTCCTGAATGTTCCCCAGTGTCTCTGGATTCCCTGGAGGGTGATCTTGATCTCTACAAGTACATATCATTTTTATGCAATCATTAAAATATAACTACCACATTTTTGCAATATTTTTTTTACACAATTTATTTATGAAAATTTTGTCTACCTGTATTTGAACAGTTTGAGGGGAATGAGACCTTTCAAATTGACAAAAATTGTACTTTTCATTAATTGACTCTCATTGTTCATTAACTTAGTTTTTAAGTGGAAGACTCCTTTTAGTCTGAATTTTCTTACTATCTTGCTATTGACACAACACCAATATTTACATCAGAACCCTTGTACTGATTCAGTTTCCACTAATCTTGAAAGTTTCACTTTTGGAAGGAAAACAAAATAGACTTGTAGCGACAAAATTGGTGGGCCATCAAACGTAGGTGAAAGCTAGCTGTGCTAGAAATTTGTGCAGTGTACTATAAGCTACAAGACATGTACATCAGCTATTGGTTCCATGTCGGATTCAAAACACAAGTTAAAAGGACAATTCAGTCTAGGAGTACATAAAAATTGGCACATATTTCGGAAACAAACCAGTTCTAATAGAAATTAATTTAGTTGGTTTTATTGTCATATGCAAGAAAAGCCCACTGTAGTGAAATGTATGTGAAATGTTCAAACTCGCTTACTGTCCGCCATTACGTATACACATATAGTGTTGGGATGTCTTGTATGCCGAACCCTGGCCGTTGCTAGTGTTTCTGTAGTAAAGAATTTTTTGTCTAGAACTACTCAAATTGCTCTTACATTAGTGTTTTTACATTATAAGATGCATATTCTTGTCTTAAAATTATTTCATCAACTCCTCAGTGGTTATGAATTGCATTTCTTTAATGTGCTTGACATTTACTTGGGTATGGGTACAGCATACAGGTTGTAGCTGCTTGATCGTATTGATCAACAATTTAGAATTTCAACGGTATCAATCAAAATACTTAACGATTTCGAGGAATTTGTCAATACTTCTTGTTATGTTTCATGAGGAATGTAGAACAATACATTGATGTCATATTTTGCTTTGTGGTTATGTAACAGAATAAGCCTCACTGAATTGTCCCTTTAATGTGTCGTTGTATCCTAGATATCTAGATAGAAAATTGTGATTGAATGATTTTTTTCATGTCATAATTTATAATAAATTTAATTTGTACAATAATTAGTAAAGATCTTACTTAATGCCCGATGCCTAGAGTCCTAGTGGCTAAATATTGGTCACTGTGAAGTTCGTTTTTTTATAAGAGCACACCTCTCTACACTGTGAAGTTCGTTTTTTTATAAGAGCACACCTCTCTACGCTGTGACGCGTAGAGCGAAGCTCTAATAACCATAACATGTGTGTGAGCATATAGATTCAATACATTCCAGCAGGGGTGACTATCGCTTACAATTTTAACTATTGCAATGCTATTGCTATCGAGGGAAACACAATTGCGATAGTTTAACTATTGCAGAATACAATTGCAACAGTATTGTGATAGTATTACACTCAGAATTTGATGACTATCCGGTCGATGAATTGGCCATCATGACGTACATCTAGTGCAGTATTGGTTTAGAGTTATTTCCCTTTACCTGCTAGCATTAGTACCAACTCAAACTCAATGAAGATCGTGATTGAGAACATCGTCGGTGTTTGCGTTTGGATTGAAAAGCATGGAAAAGTGATATTTTATCGTAACTGTTAGTCTGTTACTGTATGAAACCTCTGTGAGTACATGATCTAGTCCAAGTTACAGAAAAATATCTGACTATTGAAACTATCGATATTTTGGCGTACTATCGGCGATGGTTATCGACTTTTTGAAATTGCCATCGATTGATCTAGTTGAGAGTCATACAATCGCAATATATCGATAGTCCGATGTATTGTTACACCCCTACATTCCAGTACCCCTTGGACTTTGATATCGTGTCCCGCGGGAAAAGTCTCGCGCCTCCATGTAGACAGCCATGTTTTAATTCTCGTTATTAGCAAAATGAAATTTGAAATTGTCTGTTCTAAACGAAATGTGTCATCGGGATATGCTTTAAAATTACAATAAGTAGTTTCAATTTACACATAGACAGTCTATACAAGAATGCAATAAATGTACTAGTCCAATATATACTGTGTATGTTCTCAAGCGCACAGCACCGTCAGCAGTGACGTCACAAAACCTACGCCAAAGATGACAGCACATGTCCGCGCATATTTTTGATAATATGGCATATTGCCAAGTTTTCTATGCATCTGATAAAAACAAGATTGAAATATATTACACTATTACATTTGGATTATTTCGAATTCGAATTCGAATTCTTTCCAACTATTAATATTACGTGCATGTCAATAAAATATATTTCATTGTTGATCTCGTAGAAAAATGTAGACAATATAAAGTTATGATGTTATAATCTTTTATATGTAGCTGCGCTCTTCTGAGGCTTTGCCTTAAATTCATATTATTTTAACTTAATTTAAGACGAAAAAACCATTATCAGGATAACAAATTAACAATATCTGAAATTGAAAGTGATTGCAAAGATACATTTTTGATAATTTATGTGATAATGATAATAGAATTGCACAACTCATCCACGGACATTGTACTTGGTAACGTTTGGGTTATATCGTCAATGCTGCGGTTACAACATTCACCGGCAAATACAGTGAATCGTTTTTTGCACATTTTGCTCATTTAAAAAATCGTTATTTATTCTTCTCAGTATGCTTTTTGTGTAGAATATCTAATTTCCTATTTATAGATGTTTGTGCAATACTTACTTCTCCGTTTTCACTCATATTAAAATGTGTAATGTGACTAAAATCGACACAATAACCACAACAACGTGCGATAAACGAACAGGAATGGCGGCAACGCACGCTCGAAATGCACCTTGGGTAATTCAAGGGACGTAATCCAAGTGACAGTATGTAGGGATCACTACACCAACTGAATTCGCTAATATTGAACTTTGGCAGAAAACTGCATCAAAAGGAAGCCTGTCTTGGCTTGTGAAGATGCCTCTTGAATGTCATGGCTCGTAGTAGATATGGTTGTCCCTTAGTGGATAACTTCTCTACTTATAGATACTTCTTCCGGTGTGACGTATGTATATAATATTGGTGATTCCATTTACTATGAGCCGACATATATGCCGAATTATATATTAAAAATTGTTGTAATAGAAAATTTCATTCGTTTTTTGTTTCTTTTAAGATATCCTTTTTTCAATTTGGGACAAAGATTCTATTTTTTCCCCGTAGATTTTTGTGTTACAGCATGTCCCGGCTAGCAGAGTTACGTTGGTCCGACGTCATTTTTGAACAGTCGCCTAGGTTGCAGTCGGATTTCTTACGTTTCGTCGACGTTGGACAAACGTCGACGTTTTTCTCTTGAAGATAAAGTAAATTCACGACGTTTAGCCAACGTTGGTTAAACCACAATAAATTGTTAACGTCAGTTTCAAATTATTCAACACTAGTAACGTTAATTGCTGAGACGGTGGAGCAGCGTTTGAAGTATAACCGTTAAACACATTTTTTACGGGCTACGATATTAACTTTTATGAAAATCTCTAATGTTTTAGAGACCTTCTAAATCTGTAACTATCCCTAATAAAATATCTCCAACACATAAATATATATACTAGTACATACTTCACAGATACCCCTGTATACAAAACATTCACAATACGACAAATTGTTATCGGATCCTCATGGGAGGGGGTCAGTTTAGCGCCACAGTACACCAAGCGCGGTTATCCGTTATCAATACAAGACTGCAGGAGACACAGTGCTCATCTGTGACGATCGTGAGTACTTTTTGCATGTTGAATTTAGCAGTTTTAATCACTATATCCTTATAATAATTACACATAATTTTACAGATGTGTTTTAGGAATGTAATATGATAAATTAATTTGGTGATGTTTATAGATAGATGTTTTATAACCACCTGCTTGAAACGTCCATGTGATATACATCACTATCCACTTAATTGTTGTTGATACTTCACTAGTATTTTGAATCTTGTATAAACTTTTAATGTACTAAATTATAGAAATACTGTTCATTTCATATATTGCATAACCGACATAATAAAAAGATACATGCAGTAATAAAAATATACAATGCAGTATTTATTTAAAGGCCCGCTATCTTTCCGAAGCAAAAAAATGAAGGTTTCATAAAAACATTGGTAACATTAAAAAAAATATACCGAATGCCTAAAATGAAGTTACAAAACTAAACCAATGCAAAATTTCCTGCGTAATATATGAAAATGGTGGAGAGTCGTTTCGCCGTCTGGTGCATTAGATCGGTCAACCACCGCGCGGTATTTTTTACGACAATGGCGGGAATCATAAGACGACCCGCGTTATGAAAATTAACATTTAAGTTGCTCTGAAGGTGATAATAAGTGTAGTATTAACAATAAGCTAATATTTTTGCGACTCTACACAATTATCAATTTCGTTTTATAATCCCGTTTTAAAAAGTAAAAACCGTTTTGATAGTGGCCCTTTAATAGTGTGATTTAGTTTAAACAATATTTATTCAAATATATACATACATATACACAAATACATACAGACAACTAGGATGGGAAAACAAGTTAAAAGTTGATATTAATTCCTCTCATGAAATAAAAGCACGGCGTTTTGACATGGACATATACACAATTTAACAGAACAACCAGTGAGACAATACATTTCTACTTAAATAGAGATATTTCTGTCTCTCTATATTTTTTCCGGAGTACATTAAGTGTTTAATATAGAAATATACTGTCAATAGAAAATTGATTTTATAGTTACATTTCAAATAAGTGATAAATCTATATGGTTTCCGTATACATCTACTGCAGACATTTAAAATAATAATTTTGTGATTGTAAATGTAAAGTTATAATTATAAATTAATTATGTAGTTTGACAAATGATATTGATTGAAACCCCAGTGATAAAACAAGAAAACTATATACGGTATGAATTACTAAAATCTTTTACTGTAAAAGATTAACTGCTGTACCGAAACAAAATACTACTAAATAACATGTGCATATTTATACCGTTTTTACAACAAATGATCAAAATAACAAGTACAAAATATACAAAAAAGGATATAACATATTTGGAAGCATTTGCTTTTTCATTTTCCGAAATATTAACTACCAAAATGGGTGTTTTGTCAAAAATCTAATTATAAAAACACTTCGAATTGGCACGATCAGTCAACTTGACAGGTTAATTAGGGCTTTTCACCATGTGGTGAAAAGACCTATTGTTTTTGTTCTGTTTTTTATTATTATTCTTCTACACTTTTTTTTGTGTCCAAAAGATCTTCAAAATGGTAAGAGGTATGCCAATGGCCTTATTGTTATATTGTATGGCATGAGTTGAAGGGGTGACCGCAACATTTTTAAGTAGGTCAAAAATCCAAGATGGCCGCCATGACGTCATACCTAAAAAGTTTAAAACAGCCATAACTCAAAAACCGTTTAAGATACAGCAAATATTTTTGATGTTTTATGTAGATCGTATAAAAGACTAACTTTTATCCACTTACAGCAATTAGGTCAGAGGTCAAACAAAAAAGTTCGCTATGGGGTCAAAGTTTGCGAATTTTTATTTTTTTTTGATTTTCCGAAATTTCTTTTTACATATCGATGCAGAATGTCATTCTGATGAATTTGGTGTCTTTTATTTGTCGGTAGCACTTCCGGTTAATGCTGTATGCCATTTTGAAAAAACAATCCTTTGATCTTTGCTAAATTCCCGCCAAAATGTTTAACATTATTGTCGAACTTAATGACTAATATTATAGTCTGTAATTGCTATAGAAAAGATCCCTCTAATGTTCTCTAACGTTTGATATGATTTTTATCTTCATCAAAAAAACAAAATGGCCGCTATTACGTCATATTTTAAAATTTAAAAATGCTTATAACTCACTAACAGTTCTTTTCACAGATTTCATCCAATAATATTTTTTGCAGAGAGTTCTCTTCGGCTGATCAAACTTCATGCAGATCTTCACTAAAACACTTTTATTCAGGGCTGAAAGTCAAGGTTACAACTTCAAAACCCATGCATTACCTAGTTCTTAACTTACCTGGCAATGACGGTATTGTAAACTAAATATAGTGAAAAGCCCGCGTTATTATTTTTTTTTTTACATTTTAAAATTACCATTCCTTACTTTGCGTCGTTTCTGTATATCTGTATTAGGAGCAAGTTGGTGCGGCAAGGATAGAGTATCAAACAGTGACACCTACACAATACACTTACTTTTGCTGTGATTCAGAGATAACTCCAAGTGAGCGATCTGTCTGCTAAGAAGGTCTACCAACAAGGGTGAGATCTGGGGCTCTGTGATGTGTTTTGTCACTATTAGTAACGCAAAACATCCAACAATGCCACTACCTTTGTCGTTTTCCTATTGGTCAGGAACCAAAATCATAATTCAGTGGCGTAGGAAGATGAAACGTAATGGGGGGGGGGGGGGGGGGGGCAAAGGTCCTCAATATTTCGTAACCCCCCCCCCCCCCCTCGGGCGCCCCGCACCCACAGGAGGTAATTGATATACTTTTTTCATATATCATTACATATAATCCTTGTACATTTCTATAAACAGTCGCTAACAGGAAATTAATGAATACGCAAATAAAGGGTATTCCCTGGGAAATATTATGATAAAGAACGAACGACTGAGATGATTTTTACGTAGAATTTGAGGATTTTGCGAGCGCCGAAGGCGCAAGATTTTGGTGTTTGGGGGGTTCGGGGGTCTCCCCCGGGAAAAAAATTACAATTTAGAACGGCAGAGATGAGTTTTACGACGTATTTTGTTGAATTTGTGAGGGCAGAAGGCGCGGGATTTTGGTGTTTGGGGGGTTCGGGGGTCTCCCCCGCGGGAAAAAATTAAGATTTAGAATGGCTGAGGTGAGTTTTATGATGTATTTGATGAATTTGTGAGTACTGAAGGCCTGAGATTTTGTTGTTTTGGGGGTCCTGGGTTCTCCCCCGGGGACAAAAATTAAGATTTAGATAGCTGAGAGGAGTTTTATGATGTATTTTGATGAATCTGCGAGCTCAGGAGGCGCGAGATTTTGTTGTTGTTTGGGGGGCCCGGTGGTCTCCCCCGAGAAAAAAAATATTACGATTTGGAATGGCTGAGATGAGTTTTACAATGTATTTTGCTGATTTTAAAGCGTTCTTAACACGGTAATTTTTCGATTTAAAGTTACCTTTAGAAATGATAATAGTGAGTTTCGTCATATCATTATGCAACCCTGCTCGATCTGAACATACCGGATTCACACCATCGGCACATTGTTGTGTAACTCAAAGTAATAATGACATATAAACAAATTAATCTTTTAAGAAGCATTTTTTAAATAGTATAATCCCTTGATGGACATTTTTAGTCTAGTTCGTGTGTATTGAATTTTCATTATTAAACATTACGTGCTTGAACGTTTTAGGAAACGCGCCGCGCAGCGAAAATTTTTTCTAAAATTAAGTACAAAAATGTGCATTAGGACCCTTTTTTCTTTCAAATGTGCATTTTTAGAACATTTCACTCGGCGAAAATGGGGGGGGAGGGGGGGGGGGGGGGGGCAATTGCCCCCCTGCCCCCCCCCCCCCGCTTCCTACGCCCCTGTATTTGTCAATAACATCATTAAGAATTTGAAGAAATTTTTCATATATGTCATTAACATCATTTGAATGGCCAATTAGAGTATACAGTATCTCAGTCTATTGATTGTAATTCGTTATTAATGAAATCCCAGTTGGCACTTTCAAATTGATAAAAAGTTTTTTTGTAAGATTTTTCACGCAGTGTTTTGAAAACAAGATTTAAAAGAATAGTACAGTGGTCACTACAAGTTGGAGGTAGTACCTCAGTGTTACTAACAATGTTAGGATTGTTTGTAAAAAATATATCAATACTTTTAGCAGATGTGTCAGTTATGCATGTTGGTGTTTGGATTAGGCTGTCTAGTTGGTATTTTGTTAAAATAGTGTGTACATGTGAAGTGTTGGGGAGTCTCATCATGTCCTGATTGATGTCACCAGTAATGATTACATTAGTGTTCAAGTTAATCAAGTTTTCTATAAGATCATCAAAATGTTGCCAATAGTTAACTCTGGAGTTAGATGGACGATAGATGCAACACAAAAGAATTTTTTTATTAGAGTTTAGCACTTCTATAACTAAATTTTCAATATTGGGGTTTTCCAGATCAGTTCGTCTGGTAGATATTAAGTTTTCTTTGGTAAAAATCAGTATACCACCTCCATTATCTTTTTCTCTATCTCGTCTGAACATAACTGGGTGTGAATTTAGTGCCAAGCTATCATCAGTTATAGTGTTGTTTAAGTGTGTTTCAGTTAAGCAGACTATATCATATTCCGAAAATTCAGTTTCAATAATATCTGATTTGTTTCTAAATGATCTCACATTAGAAGGAATAACTGACAAGTTAGATAGGTAATGTCTCTCAGGGGGTTGACCAGGATTGGGATGAACATCACCACTTAGAAGTATTAATAAAGTTGACAAATAGAAAATTAAAAGAAAAAGTATTTTATAATGTATACATATAACATTTATGGAACCGTTTGGGCTTAGTAGAAAAGTGTAGTCTATTGGCCCTGGATTAGGATGGATGTCACCAGATAGCTCCAATAAGAAAATACTCTGATGGGCAAACAAAACATTTTTGATTTGCATAGCAATAATTTGAATTATTAACATGTATAGGGTAAACAACAAATAAGCACTTCCACACACACATTCATACCAAAAGTAGAGATTAATATACATTTTAATAGAATATTACTGCTAACTTTAGTAGGTAGCAGTTCAATTAATATAAGAATTACTCTGAAAGAAGAGTATTTATGTAACATAGACAAGTTGTTATTTAGTTGCGACTTCACAAAGGTACAAGTTGTTATTTAGTTGCGACTTCACAAAGGTAATTAATTAAGTAATATTTGGTCTAAATATAGATCTGTGGTTACATATAAGATAATATATATACAAACAGCAGTTTGGATACAGTCAAAGGGGGACAATAAAATAAATAAAATAGAGTAGCTAGAATAGTATGTAGCTTGTTAACAGCAACAACATATTTGAATACAATCAAAGGGAGACAACCAATAAATATAGTATAGCTTGTAATTGGCAATAATTGGTTTGGATACAGTCAGAGGGAGACAACCAATAAATAAAATAGAGTAGCTAGAGTAGTTTGTAGCCTACATTGTAATTAGCAACAACACATTTGTCCTGTTAATTATCTAGTGATAAGTATTTAGGTAAAAATTATGAGCAGAAAACACTAAAATACAATATGTAAAAGCCAAGTCTTGCTATTTTTTTTAAATACTCAAATTATTTGATCTATTGATATAATATAGGCATTATTGCTAATTTATTAGTGGCTATTTATATCACTATACAGCCATAAAAAGGAGAGATATTATAACATAGTACAAGAATAGCTAATACAAGGTCAACTCATAAACTCTGAACGAGCTAGTCCGCTAAACCTGCCTATATTATTAGGTTTTTTTAAAAAAATTTTGCCTAATATATAGTCAGCTCGCGGTACCTCTTAAAAATGTGAAATCGTAGGCCAGATTTGGCTACGCTACGCTACGTCAGCGGCATATTTCTAATATATATATATTTGCCAAAAAAAATTAAAACGCCTAATAATATAGGCAGGTTTAGCGGATCATGTACACGTCTGTTCTGTAGCTAAAACCGGCAAGGTATACATTATAATTGGAAATGGTGTAACAATAAATTAACTGATGTGAGCGAATATAATCAGTATAATGCATAAGATCAAAATTAAATTTAGGGATAACTCGTAGAATTACAAATAACGTTTCGTATTTCTTCACGGCTATGTGTAATATGTATTTTAATGCGTTCACGTATCGATATAGATATTATGCTCATCATAAGCGACCGTGCTTAGTCACATGACTTCAAAGACTCGATCTGACCGTTGGTCGGAATATTCCCGCCTAATCCATTGTTCATGAGAAGTCCGGCGAACTGACAACACAATTTTGAGCTTCCGAATTGCAACACTTTATAAAGGCAACAGGCAAGTCCGTTCTGAACATTTCATTTATATGATATATAATATGATATACAATACAGTATTGTTTAGATTTAAAGACTTATTAACAAAGTCTGACATTCCCGTATGTGAAGTAATACTGGCATAAATCACAGGGACCTGGCAAGAATTTTATAACCAACGGCAACGGTATTTATCTCTCCTCTCAAAAAACCTAAAACCACATGTACGTTTTTTGTATTGTTTTTCTCTTGTTTGATATAATATGTGAGCCACCGAACATTGAACATACTCATGAACATATCTCAGTTTCTACATGCAATTTCTACATGTGCACACATCACAATCATTTGAGTTATCGCACAAAATTACAATTACATGTATTTTTTTTTATGAAAACCATGAACTTCTCAATATTTTAAGGTTTAAGACCCTGTTTAAACTAGTGATGTTTTTGTATGCCTATACATTGTATATCACTGTATTCACTTCTTAGGTGTATTTGCATAACATACATATACATGTACCTTCTAAACATCCTCGATATTCCAGGGGTTCCGATCACTTACGATCTCTATACGAGTAGAGATAGTAAGTGATCAGAACCCCTGGAGTATCGAGGATGGTTACTAAAAAGTGTCAATGCATCCGTACTAACTTTACTAGATATAATACTGTTGACTCTGTATAGGCTGATGTGTTGTTTGTAAATTTTGGCAAATTATGCAAAAAATGTAAATTTTCAGTTTTGCATGTCCACAGGGTTCAGTACATATTTCTGTCACCAAACAACCATGTCATTATGTTTACTAGTGTTTATAGCATGTAGTAGGAACGCTGGTTTGACCGGATTCGACTTTATAAAGGCATACACATATACATTGTTTGGAAAATTTGACATTATTTAGGTTTTCTTCAACTACAGCTTAGACATGATATATTAAACAGGGTCTTAAACCTTAATTGCCCATTCAAGATCTCATTTTACACTCTTCTATTTCAGGTTATACACGGTTATTTCAGTTATTTTACTATTAATTTGTATGGATATACATGTAAAACCTGGTCAAGGCACAAACACTGATATATTGACTATATTCCACATAAATATTCGCAGCTTAAGAAATAAAATAACTCACCTCCAAAACATTGCAGGTGAATTCCACGTATAGTATGCATCACCGAATCTCATTTAGACAGCACTATTTCTGATGACGATATACAGACCGTGTACATTCCTATGGTGGAGGTGTTGCCGTCTATATATTTTATTATATTTATGCCAAACGTTGTCTTGACTTAGAATTTCCATCAGGTGAAGTCGTATGGGTAGAATATTCTTTAATAATTCCTCATACCTCCTTTACACAGTTACAGACCCAATGATAGTATAAATCCTCTTTGGGAACAATTTGAAAACTCCACTGAAACCGCACTTGATGAAAATCGGCATGTAATAATAGTTGAAGACTTGAACATTTGATTCTCAGAAACCCGTCACATATACTTAGTGATAGTATACGTCCATCCTTCTCCAATGTCATACACTAACCTGCACGTGTAGGTCAAACGCGCGCTTTGTCACTAGATCCCGTACGCGTGCTGGTCAGCGATGCGTGCGAAATAGAGCTTGCCGGTGTTATCGATGTATGTAGATCACGATATATTTCTGATCATGATATCGATGCCACTATGATTGAAATGTACCAAGGATTTATAAGTGAGATATACGTCCTTGAATGTACTAATAATTGTTTACGTTCGATCTGGTGACCATGATATAAAAATGCTAATTACCGATCTTATACAAAATATGCCAGGTCCCTATGGTTGTTATTTAGAGGCGCTCAATCATGTAATGATATGAGTATCTATCTATATCTATCTATATATGATACGTTGTAGAACCCGTTTCCGGTTTTAACACAACGGTAGAGAGAGGATCTTACAGGGCATGTTTAAAAGCCTCCAATGTTGGGGCACATACTACCTTTTCCTCTAAGTGGTTCCAGTCAATGACTGTACGCACAAATAAGGAATTCCTGTATTGCTCACAGTTGTGTGTCGGTACCGTGAGGGTTTTGAATTTCTGGTGACATTTTTTTCAACAACATTTGTGGTGATGTGATTTTCGTAATACTTAGCTTTGATGTTTCTTTTGGGTCGTTGTTTTGTTAAGTACTGATCTGGGGGTATTGATGGTAGCATCCCCTCCACCACTTTATATAGGAAGGTCAGTCTCTGTTGTTCACGTCTGATCTGAAGTGATGGTAGTTTCAGATCCTCTAGCATTCTTGTAACGCATCCTTCCTCCCTGGTCTTGTAGTCATTGGAAATGAATCTGGTTGCTAGTCTTTGTATTCTTTCAAGTTTGTCAATGTCTTTTTTGATATAAGGGTCCCAAATTATTGCACCATACTCAAGGATGGAGCGCACCAGTGAAATATATGCTATTTTTTTGCACGTAGTTGGGCAGTGAGTAAAAAATTTTCTGAAAAAAAAATACTCGGACTATGCCCATGTTTGTATTCCCACTAAAAATATTATTATAAGACCTAATGATAAGCCGTGTTTACCTATGAATTACGACATGAAATAAGAGTGAGAAATAGGTTACATAAAAAACTTAAACGTAGCTATCCATTGCTAAATTTTGATAAATTTGAAAAAGCAATAATTTTAAAACGCAGAACCAGGGAATTATTTTTCGCTAATGTAAATGGACTATTAGACAATTTTGCCAAAAACAACCAAAAAGATTTCTGGAAACTTCTGCGTAATTTAATAAAGGGTTGTGATAGAGTTTCTAATATCCCCATTAAGATATCATGTTAATAATACTATTATGGTAGATAATGAACGAAAAGCTAATGTTTTAAACGATTACTTTATATCTATATCAACCTTATGTGATACTGGTGTTCCCTTACCATATGTTAATACCAGAACACAAAGTCGTATGGGCGATGTTTTTTTTACGCATACTGATATTATCGATATTCTAAGTTCCTAGACATAGGCAAAGCTGTAGGTTTTGATAAAATATTACTGTAATGAATATATATATGTATACTGTTGGTTAAAACATTTCGTGCCAGGTCCCTGTGGACATGGCAAATAGACTTATCTGATTAAAATACTTATAACCACTCCGTTCAAGAGGATCTGACAACATCCCATAAGAGGTCATGTTCGCATGACCTTTATACCACCTGTACATCAAATCAAAAGCATTTTCTACTCCTAGCTACATCAATTGAAAACGCCATTTCGTCCCAGTATAAATATACACTTAGCTTTGTTGTGTTCTTTGGGCGAGATGACTATGTATATTAAATAATTCTGACTGGTTTTTTTAAAACTGTTTCGTCCCAAAACAATTCTGGCAGCAGCAATATTTTTCAAAAGGTCACCAGAACGTGACCCCTAATGGGATGTTGTCAGATCCTCTGATCAAACGTGCATAGTGATAATAAGGATCTGTATCTTAATCAGATTGGGACTAGTCTGGAGTAGCTGGGGCTAAAAAGGCTAACTTTGGTCATATTTACTGAGCAATCGGAACTCCTCGGGCATTCTCTAAAGAATACAAATAAAAAAAGAATATTTTCTCGTTTACGGAAAGTGATGAAGGTTCCCGATTGATTTACTGAGTTAAAGGCCCTCTGGGCCTCTTGTACTTATTATATTTGTTGATTTAATATCCTGGTTGAGGATTATTTTCAGAAATTACCAGAGATTATATAGTACATGTAGTTTGTGTAATACATAAAGGGAGACAATCTGTTCCCACTCTATAACATTAGTCTAGGGGAGACAATCCATTCCTTTATAACATTACCTCCCTTTAATAGATAATGCTTTAATTTCTTTTTTCCTTTTCCCAATTATCATTTCATCTTTACAATATATATAAACATATAATTACATATACTCCTATACATACACTTTTACTCACTTTCACATCCCATTCAAATTTCTGATTTATATTGGTCAATCAATCTATATCCATCTTTCCATACTTTTGTTAGCCTTCTTTTTTCTTATAAATAATCATAATCTTTATTGTATATTTTCAGAATATATTCCACACTCATTTGCTTTCATTCTCTTACTCATTCATCATGGTTTACGATAAAAACATAAGAAACATTTCGTTATGATTTTTAGTTATAATTCTTTAGTATATTGTCACTGTAACTTTTTGTAATATAATTTTTGTGAATTTAGAATTAAGTGTTTTTATACCCCGCCCAACGAAGTTGGCGGGGTATATACAAATGGGTTCCGTCCGTCCGTCCGTACGAATGGTTTCCGGAGCATAACTCTAAAACCAGTAGAGATATTTCCACGAAACTTCATACACACATTGGTCTTATGGTCTAGTAGTGCCTTCTGCTATTTTTAGGTTTTCATTTTTTGCATTTTTTCCGTAACCATGGAAGCATTGCTGAAAATATCATATTTTTGTACCAGGTTCGTTCCGGAGCATAACTTTAAAACCAGAAGAGATATTTCCACGAAACTTCATACACACATTGGTCTTAATGTCAAGTAGTGCCCTTTGCTATTTTAAGGTTTTCACTTTTTGTACTTTTTTCTGTAACCATGGAAACATTGCTGAAAATGGCAGATTTTTGTGTAAGAATCGTTTCCGGAGCATAACTCTAAAACCAGTAGAGATATTTCCACGAAACTTCATAAACTCATTGGTCTTATGGTCTAGTAGTGCCTTCTGCTATTTTTAGGTTTTCAGTTTTTGCACTTTTTCCGTAACCATGGAAACATTGCTGAAAATATCATTTTTGTACCAGGTTCGTTTCCGCAGCATAACTGGAAAACCGGTTGAGATATATGCACGGAACTCCATAGGCACATTAGTCTTATGGTCTAGTAGTGCCTTTTGCTATTTTAAGGTTTTCACTTTTTGTACTTTTTTCTGTAACCATGGAAACATTGCTGAAAATGGCAGATTTTTGTGTAAGAATCGTTTCCGGAGCACAACTCTAAAACCAGCAGAGATATTTCCATGAAACTTCATAGACACATTGTTCTTTTGGTCTAGTAGTGCCTTTTGCTATTTTTAGGTTTTCATTTTTTGCACTCTTTCCGTAACCATGGAAACATTGCTGAAAATATCATATTTTTGTACCAGGTTCGTTTCCGCAGCATAACTGGAAAACCGGTTGAGATATATGCACGGAACTCCATAGGCACATTAGTCTTATGGTCTAGTAGTGCCTTTTGCTATTTTAAGGTTTTCACTTTTTGTACTTTTTTCTGTAACCATGGAAACATTGCTGAAAATGGCAGATTTTTGTGAAAGAATCGTTTCCGGAGCACAACTCTAAAACCAGCAGAGATTTTTTCATGAAACGTCATAGACACACTTTATGTAGGACTTCTAATTTTGTATTATGCTTTACTTTTAATTTAATATACATTCAGTAAAACTCATATATATCAAACTCAATTACTATGAACATTCACTTAATTCCTATGTAACTCGTCGCTGTTTAAAACAAATCAAAAATCGCACTGTTAGCTGCTGAACTTTGTTAAAGCTAAGATCAATTCTGGTATTTTTCAAAGAAGCAAATATTTTTAAAGTCGGTTTCACTTTGTTAAAAAAAAATATAAATATGTTTGTATATATTCTCCAATTGCAGTTGGGTTTTAAAATACTTTCCCTATACTCTGACTATCATATAAAATTAATGCATTAATTGATTTAGCTCTCCATTGGCGGGGGATCTGAATGACTATGTCCTTGTTTATGATGGCATCTAGTTTATCTTTATACAAATATCTTGCTATCTATACAGGTGGTCCTGAGATGTATTGTCTCCCCTTCATTGGTCAGCCAATCAAAAACGTTTTGCAAACTGATCGTCGCCGAGCTGTGCAGGAGATCAAAGGGATCCGAACTATTAACCGTTAAAAGTTTTGCTAAATAATAAGCGGTATCGCTGTAATTGAAATTTATTATCATTTTACACTTGAACAGCAAGCTGAAAACAGCTAACCGGGTGTCTCTCAATCCATTTGATATTTATTATAATTTAATTATATTAATTAACTATATGTTTCAGTTTTCCTAGATCCATTTGACGACAGGAAAGGCAACATGGTAAGCATCCTTGTATGAAGACGGATGGTTCACCTCCATGAATGGTATACTTGAGTCGTGAAAAACTACCAAGTGCATTTAGGTAAGTATACTCTCACTGTGACAACACCCGGTATATCAGCCAGGTTAATGCATTTTCATCAATTTGTGCGCAAATGTGCCATGCGACATTGCGATAATGTACCATGCGACAGTGTGTTTGCCACATGGCTCATTGTTGTATTGTCGTCATGTCGCCCATGCGACAGTGCGACAAAGCCTAAATCAATCACCATAGAAATCAGAAATATCTAGTTTTCGACTTATCAATTGGAAGGGAAAGTCGACCATATTGATTGACGTTTCGAAATAAGCAATTGATATATATATTGCCATTACAATAATTATGTATTTTCTTCTCTCGCAATGGTAACCACGATGTTTCAGTTTTCCGAGGCCCTACGACGACAGTAAGGGCAACATGGTAAGCATCTTGGATGACGACGGAGGGTTCACCTCCATGAATGGTATACCCGAGACCCTAGTGACGACAGGAAGGGCAACATGGTAATCATTAGATGACGACGGAGGGTTCACCTCCATGAATGGTATACTGGAGTCGTGAAAAACTACCAAGTGCATTTAGGTAAGTATACTCTTACTGTGACAACACCCGGTATAAAATGTGCCATGCGACAGTGCGATAATGTGCCATGCGACATTATGTTTGTCGCATGGCTCATTGTTCCAATGTCGCATTGTCACACATGCGACATTGCGACAAAGCCTAAATCAATCACCATAGAAATCAGAAATATCTAACTTTCTACTTATCAAATAGAAGGGGAAAGTCGGCCATGTTGATTGACGTGTTAAAATAAGCACTTCATACATATATTGCTATTACAGTAATGATAGATTTTTCTTCTCTCGCAAATGGTAACCACGAAACGTGGCCGTTGTTGGAGACTATATGTTTCAGTTTTCCGAGACCCGAGTGACGACAGGAAAGGGCAACACGGTAAACATCCTTGGATGACGATGGATTGTTCAATTCCATGAATGGTATACTGGAGACCCGAGTGACGACAGGAAGGGCAACATGGTAAGCATCCTTGGATGAAGACGGATGGTTCAACTCCATGAATGGTATACTGAGAGTCTTGAAAAACTACCAAGTGCATTTAGGTAAGTATACTCTCACTGTGACAATACCCGGTATATCTGCCAGGTTAATATATATTTTCATCAATTTGTACGCAAATGTGCCATGCGACAGTGCGATAATGTGCCATGCGACAGTGTGTTTGTCGCATGGCTCATTGTTACAATGTCGCATTGTCACCCATGCGACAGTGCGACAAAGCAAAAATCAATCGCCATAGAAATCAGAAATATCTAAGTTTCGACTTATCAAAATGAAGGGAAAGTCGGCCATGTTGATTGACGTGTTAAAATAAGCACTTCATATATATATTGCCTATTACAATAATTATATATTTTCTTCTCTCGCAAATGGTAACCACGAAACGTGGCTGTTGTTAGGACTACTATATGTTTCAGTTTTCCGAGACCCGAGTGACGACAGGTAAGGGCAACATGGTAAGCATCCTTGGATGACGACCCTGGATTGTTCAATCCATGAATGGTATACTGGAGACCCGAGTGACGACAGGAAGGGCAACATGGTAAGCATCCTTGGATGACGACGGATGGTTCACCTCCATAAATGGTATACTGAGAGTCTTGAAAAACTACCAAGTGCATTTAGGTAAGTATACTCTCACTGTGACAATACTCCTGTATATATGCCAGGTTAATGTAATTTTATCAATTTGTACGCAAATGTGCCATGCGACAGTGTGCGATAATGTGCCATGCGACAGTGCGACAAAGCTGGACAGTAAAGCAATCATCCATAGAAATCAGAAATATCTAAAGTTCTTCTTATCAAATAGAAGGGAAAGGTCGGCCATGTTGATTGACGTGTTAAAATAAGCACTTCATATATATATTGCCTTTACAATAATTATATTATTTTTCTCTCTCACGCAAATGGTTTTCCGAGAACCACGAAACAATGGTAAACATCCTTGGATGACGATGGATTGTTCAATTCCATGAATGGTATATGTTTCAGGAAGGGCAACATTTTCCGAGACTCCGATGGTGACGACAGGTATACTCTCAGGACAATACCCTGTATAACTGGTAAGCATCCTTGCCATGCGACGACGGATGGTGCCATAGCGACAAGTGTGTTTGTTGCCATGTCTCATATGTTTACAATGTCGCTATTGTCACCCATTACGACAGGAGCGACAAAGCCTAAAATCAATCGCCATATATTTCAGAAACAATCTAAGTTTTCGGACTTATCATATGTAAAGGAAAGTCGGCCATCGTTATAATTGACGAGTTAATATAAACACGTCATAATATATAAAATTGCCATTAACCTGAAATCTATATATTTTCGTCTCGACGGGCAAATGGATAAACAAGAAACATGTCTGTTGTTAGAGACAATATCTTTCAGTTTTCCGACACACCGGAGTTACGACCAGGTAAGGCACATACGGTAAGCATCCTTGGGATAACGACGGATGGGTCACCTCCATAAACGGTAATAATTTAGATTCGTATGAATAACTAACCAAGAGCATTTCATGGTGTAATAGTAACTAGCTCTTCATTGCGACGAAACAGCGGTATATCTATCTAGGCCATGTTAAAGATATTTTTCGTCAATTTGTACGCCAAATGTGCCATGCGACAGTGCCGATAATGTGCCATGCGACAGTGTGTGTTTATCGCAACATAGGGCTCATTGTTCCAAAGTCGACCATTGTCGCCCATGCGACAGTGCGACAAAGCCTAAATCATCAACCAAAGAAATCAGAAATATCTAATTTCGACTTATCAACTGCAAGTGAAAGTGCACAGACCATATTGAATGGCGTTTTCGAAATAAGCACTTCAAATATATATTGCCATTACAGTAATGATAAATAAATTTTCCTTCTCCTCGCAAATGTAACCACGAAAAGTGGCCTTTGTTTGGAGACTATATGTTTCAGTTTTCCGAGACCCAGTGACGACAGATAAGGGCAACATGGTAAGTCATCCTTGGATGACGATGGATTGTGTTCAAATTCCATGAATGGAAGTATACTGAGACCCGAGTGACGACAGGAAATGGCAACAAGGTAACTTCAGTTGGATGTAGACGAATGGTTCACCTGCCATGAACGATATACTTGAATTCGTGAAAGACCTACCAAGTTGCAATATATGTAAGTATACTCATCGCAATGTGACAACACCTGGAATATCTGCCATGTAATGAATCTATCACCAATTTGTAACACAAATTGTGTCCATGTGACATTCCGATAAATGTGCCATGGCAGAACAGTGTGTGTTTATCGCATTTGCTCATTCAGATTCAATGATCGTAAAAACTTGTCGCCAATCAGAAGCGACATGTAGCGACAAAGCCCTAAAATAAATCACCAAAGAAATCAGAATAATCTAATATCCTGACTTATCAACTGCAAGGGAAAGTGCAACATATTGCTTGCTTTTCGAAATAAACACTTCAAATAATATAATGCCATCACAGTAACGATAATATTTTTTCCTTTCGGCAAATGGAGAACCACGAAACGTTGCCGTTGTTGGAGAGGCTTTGCTTAAAATCAGTGGGTTTTCCCCGAGACCGCAAACATGACGACAGAAAGAAAAAAAGGTAAGCATCATTGTATGATGACGGATGGGAGTCTACCTGCATGAATATTTTACAGGAGTCCCGAGTGTGACAACTGGAATTTATGGTAATGTAAGTATACTTATCCATTGGATGACGACAGGATGTAAGCATCCTTTACCTGAGTCTTGAAAATTTAAGATCGCGGAAAAAACTGAACCAAGTGCATTTAGAGTAAGTAATACTCATCACTGTGCCCACACCCGGTTACATCTGCCAGGTGTAATGTATTTTTCAATCAATTTGTTACGCAAATGGGACATGGCTTCAGTGTGATAAATGTTCCATGTGACATTGTGAGTTTGTCGAATTGGCTACTTGTTTTCGATGTCGCAATTGTCCGTCCTATCGCGACAGGTGGACGACAATGCGACAGTGGCTGACAAAGCCTGAAATCATCACCATAGAAATCAGAAATATCAAATTTTTCGACTTAACAACTGCAAAGTGAAAGTCATCCATGTTGAATTAACGTTTAAAAATAAACATATTCGTTCATATATATATGATCTCCAGTTACAATTATGATATAATTTTTCTTTTCGCGCAAATGTAACACCTACGAGAAAACGTGGCCGTTGATGGAGACCTATAATTAATCAGTTTTTATCGAGAACCGAGGTGGGACCCGACAGGAAAGGTCAACATGGTCAGCATCCGTGGATGACGAACGAATATTTGTTCAATTCCATGATTGGTATAGCTGTAGACCCGAGTGACGACAGAGGCAACACGGTAAGCATCCATGGTTGACGACGGAATGGTTAACCTCCATAAATGAGGTTATAAACTGAGCAGTCTTGAAAAACTTACACCAAGTGCATTTAGGTATGGTATACTCTCAACTCGTGGAACAATACAAGATGTATATATCTGCCAGGTTAATGTATTTATATCAATTTGTACTCAAAATGTGCCATGGCGACATGTGACATAACTGTCCACAGGCGCCATTGCGACGAATGTTAGCATTGTCGCTTATATACGACATTGTCGACAAAGCCCTAGCATATCATAGAAGTCAGAAATATCTTATCGCAATAGACCCAATGGCGCAATGTCGCATGAACTCATTGTCGTATTGATTGGATGTTTCGGGAAATAAGCACTTCATATATATAATATGCTATTACAATAATTATATATATACCTTCTTGCTCACGCAAATGGGTAACCACGTAAAACGTGGCGCCTTTTTGGAGACTATATGTTTTCAGTTTTCCGAGACCCGAGTGACGACAGGAAGGGCAACATGGTAAGCATCCTTGGATGACGACTCATGGTTTCTACCTCCATGAATGGAAAAAAAAAGAGTCATGAAAAACTACCAACTGCATATAGGTAACGTATACTTGTAATTTACGTTATTTTGTAAAGAAATTATTCTAAATGTAATGAATGTTTATCATTTGTGCACTATAATACGCCATGCGACAAACTCGACATGCCCATGCGACAGTGGTTTGTTTGTTTGCATAGCGCTTTGTCGTACTTGTCAAATGACATATTGTCGCACTATCGCATGGCATATTGGCGCACTTGTTGCATGAACCCATTGTCGTATTCATTGACGTTTTTCGAAATAAGCACGTGTATAGTATATACTGCTATCACAGGCTAATTATATACTTCTTTCTCTCGCAAATGGTAACAACGTAGTTCGTGGCCGTTGTTGGGAGACTATATGTTTCAGTTTTCATTTTGAGCCCCCGAGTGACGACACGAAGGAGGCAACATGGTAAACATCCTTATAATGACGACGGATTGGTTCGCCTCCATGAATGGTAAAAAAATGGAGTCGTGAAAAACTACCAACTGCATATAGGTAAGTATACTTTAAACTTACGTTTTTGTATTAAGAAAACTATTCTAAATAATGAATTTTTATCAATTTTATCGACATATAAACGATTAAACGGGCAACGAGATTGCATGCGACAACTCGACAATGCGCCCATGTGACAATGTGTTTTTGTCGCATAGCGCATTGTCGGACTGTTGCATGGCATAATGTCGCACTGGTCGCATGGCGCATTGTCGTATTGATTGATGTCTCGAAATAAGCACATCATTCATACTGCTATCACACTAATTATATACTGCTTTCTCTGCGAATGGTAACCACAAGAGGTGGCCGTACCATATGTTTTTAGTTTTTTGAGACCCGAGTGACGACAGGAAAGGCAACATGGTAAGCATCCTTGGATGACGACAGATGGTTCACCTCCATGAATGGTAAAACTGAGAAATCGTCACGAACTACAAACTGCATTTAGGTAAGTATAAAAACGTGACAAACATATATCCAGAATATTCTGCTCATATTAATTGTAAAGACACTGTTATAAATATTGAATTTGTCTCACTGTCGCATGACACATTTTCGCACTATCGTATGACTCATTGTCGTATTCATTGATAGTTTTTCGAAATAAGCAAGTTATATATTACTGTTATTACAATTAATTATATACTTCTTTCTCTACAAAATGGTAACCACGTGGGGTGGCCATTTTTGAAGACTATATGTTTCAGTTTTCCGAGACCCGAGTGACGACAGGAAAGGGGGAACATGGGTAAGCTTCCTTAGATGTCGACTCATGGTTAACCTCCATGAATGGTAAACTGGAGTCATGAAAAACTACCAACTGCATTTAGGTAAGTATACTTTAACTTACGTAATTGTAAAGAAATTATTCTAAATAATGAATGTTTATCAATTTGTGCAACCTATACGCCATGCGACAACTTGACTATGCGCCATGCGACAGTTTGTTTGTTTGCATAAACGCATTGTCGTATTTCTGCATAGCATATTGTCGCACTATTCGCATGACCTCATTGTCGCACTGTCGCATGACAACATTGTCGTATTCATTGACGTTCGAAATAAGCACGTCATATACACTGCTATCACACTAATTATATACTTCTTTCTCTCGCAAATGGTAACCACGTACGGTGGCGGGTTTTTAGAGAAACTATATGTTTCAGTTTTCTCAGGAGACCCGAGTGACGACAGAGAGGGCAACATGGTAAGCATCCTTAGATGTCGACTCATGGTTAACCTCCATGAATGGTAAACTGGAGTCATGAAAAACTACCAACCGCATTTAGGTAGGTATACTTTGATTTACGTATTTGTTAAGAAACTATTCTAAATAATGAATGTTTATCAATTTTATCGACTTTACGCCATGCGATAACTCGACAATGCGCCATGTGACAATGTTTTTGTCGCATAGCGCAATTGTCGGACTGTTGCATGGCATAATGTTGCACTGTCGCATGGCGCATTGTCGTATTGATTGATATCTCGAGATAAGCACATCATATATACTGCTATTACATTAATTATACACTTCTTTCTTTTCACAAATGGTAACCACGTGAGGTGGCGACGTTTTTGGAGAACATATATGTTTCAGTTTTCCGAGACCCGAGTGACGACAGGAATGGCAACATGGTAAGCATTCTTGGAGACGACGGAATGGTTCACCTCCATGAATCGTACAAACTACAAAACTTGCATTTAAGGTAAGTAGCTAGAAAAAACGTTGAAACAAGCTCTATATATCCAGAATACCATGCTCAGTTTAATATGTAAAGACACTGTTCTAACTAATGAAATTTGTATCAATTTGTGCGACTATATGTTTCAGTTTTCTCAGTGCGACAATCTCTCGAACAATGCGCCACTGCGAGTGTGTTTTGTTAAAAGCTAAATAATTGAATTTGTATCAGTTTGACGTTATGCGATAACTCGACAATCGCACGCTTAGCGCCTCATTTTGTCGCACTATCGCATGGCATATTGACGCACTTGTCAGCATGACCCATTGTCGTATTCATTGACCATATCAATATAAACTACTATCACACTAATAATATACTTCTTTCTCTCGCAAATAGTTACCACGTACGGTTGCCGCCGTTTAGAGGACTATATGTTTCAGTTTTCTGAGACCCGAGTGACGACAGGAAGGGCAACATGGTAAGCATACTTAGATGTGGATTCATGGTTAACCTCCATGAATGGTAAAATTGGAGTCGTGAAAAACTACCAACTGCATTTAGGTAGGTATACTTTGATTTACGTATTTGTTAAGAAACTATTCTAAATAATGAAAGTTTAATCAATTTTATCGACTTACGCCATGCGAATAACTCGACAATGCGCCATGTGACAATGTTTTTGTCGCATAGCGCATTGTCGGACTGTTGCATGGCATAATGTTGCACTGTCGCATGGCGCATTGTCGTATTTGATTGATATCTCGAAATAAGCACATCATATATACTGCTATCACATTAATTATACACTTCTTTCTTTCACAAATGGTAACCACGTGAGGTGGCCGTTTTTTTTTTTTGGAGACCATATGTTTCAGTTTTCCGAGGACCCGAGTGACGACAGGAATGGCAACATGGTAAGCATTCTTGGAGACGACGGATGGTTCACCTCTCATGAATCGTCACAAACTACAAACTGCATTTAGGTAAGTATAAAAACTTGGAACAACGTATATCCAGAATACCTGACTCAGTTTAATTGTAAAGACACTGTTCTAACTCTAATGAATGTTGTATCAATTTGTGCGGACTATACGTTATGCGACAACTCGAATGCGCCATGCGACAGTGTGTTGTTGCATAGCGCATTGACGTATTGTTCGCATGACATTTTGTTGCACTATCGCATGGCATATTGACGCACTGTAGCATGAACCATTGTCGTATTCATTGACGTTTCGAATAAGCATATCAATATATACTGCTATCACACTAATTATATACTTCTTTCTCTTGCAAATGGTAACCACGAGAGGGTGTGTCCGTTTTTGGAGACTATGTTTCAGTTTTCCGAGACCCGAGTGTGACGACAGGAAGGGCAACATGGTAAGCATCCTTTGATGTGGACGCATGGTTAAACCTCCAATGAATGGTAAAAGAAGTAGTCGTGAAAAAACTACCAACTGCATACTTAGGTAAGTATACTTTTAGTTAATTTTAACGATAAGTTAAATTGTAATGAAACTGTTCTAAATAATCATTTTTATCAATTTGATCGACTATAAGCCGTGCGACAACTCTACCATGCGCCATGTGACAATGTGTTTGTCGCATAGGGTATTGTCGCACTATCGCATCCGGACTTATGGCAGCTGCCATGTGTAAAAGTTCTAAAACAAGATTACCAATCTTTAAAATTTTCAATTCACAGGGTAGATAACCATAACGACTCCCCTTTGGAGGTGACAGTAATCTGTGAAACAGTTTTTGTATGGGAACTTCTGAAGTAGGTCTTCACACAAGATACAGGTCCAGATATATTTTCAGTGAGTGGGTTAAATACAAAAGGTGTGGTGCTAATGTTGCTGTGTAAATTCATCATTGTTTTATAGCTGTTGCTATTGCTGGTGCTTGTTGAATTTCGTTGTATACCGTCTGCTTCAAACCATGTCATTTGTCACCACCATCTTAATGTTTGTGTCTTAAGATGTCGCTCTTAAAATCATAAAGCCACATAAATATTCCTCTCAAGCAAAGATGACATTGGTGCTTCTTTTCTTCCGTTAGACAGGGGACTTCTTCTTCGACTAGGGTGTGTTGGTATAGGATTTTAAAACATCCTACCTGATTATGCTATCTTCTTGTGAAGTAGGTACTTATCTCATCGAGTAAATGTTTTGTATGCCATTTTTTGCATCTTTATTTTCCGCTTAGATTGGCCATTAGGCTTGACTTGTGACTAAAGCTTTGGTCACAGGTGCCACAAACGCTAATCCAGGCGGGCTCTGTGATGGCAGTTTCAAATTTCTGATCGAAGAACGGACATTCTATACGTAATTAATTGCACAAGTCAATTTTTAATTGTTTTGTCATCAACTGCAATGCACCACCCCAAAAGCGTCCACATGAACTAGGGTGTACCGATTTAGGGCGGGATTACTTTTCTAGACGGAAAGAAAGAAAATAAGTAATCCGTCCCCGTAATTATCGGCAACCTTTTCCGACTTATAGTTTCATGTGGACACTTTCAGGGTAGTGCTGTGCTGTTGGGGAACAACTGCAATTGAATTGACTGTGCAATTGCTGTAGAACGTCCGTTCTTCAAGTAGAAAATTGAATCAGCCACACACAGAAAGCCCACCTGAATTATCATTGTCACAACGATAATCTAGTCGGACTTTTTGATGGTTGTTTCATTTGATTGAAGAACGGTTTTATGTCAATCGCACAGTAAATTTCATCGCTTTTATCATCAACTGCGATGCACCACTCCAAAAGCGTCCCCATGAACTAGGGTGTACCCGGTTTAGGGCGGGATTACTTTTCTTGACGGAAAGAAAGGAAATAAGTAATCTGTCCCCTGTAATTATCGTGCAACCTTTCCGACTTATAGTTCAATGTGGACACTTTAAGGGTAGTGGTGCTGCTGCTGTCGGGGATAACTGCATTGAATTGATGATGGTGCGATTGCCCTAGAACATTCGTCAATTCAATCAGAAAAATGGAACTGCCGTCACAGAAAACCCGCCTAAATTATCATTGGGGCACCTGTGCCCAAAGTTCCACCAAGTCAAGGGCTGGTACGTCGGCATGAGTCGGCTTCCAGTGCTAAAAGAAGCGGACAATTCAGGATGCAAAAATTGCAACACAACATTTATTCGATGAGAAGTATCTACGTCGCATGAAAGAGCCCATAATCAAGTAGGAATGTTCAAATCCTATATCAACACCCCTAGACTAAGAAGAAGCTACCTGTCTAACGGAAGAAGCATCAATGTCATCCTTGCTTCAGAGAACAATGTGGCCATTTGATTTAAAACGGCATCTCGGACACAGACATTAAGATGGTTACAAGTTACATGCTTTGATGCAGACTCTATATGACAAATTGTAAACAACAGTAGCATCAGCAGCAACTATAAAACAATGATGAATTTACCCAGCAACATCGACACCACCTCATTGTGTTTAAACACCTTTTTACAGCAAATTATCTGGACCTACATCTTGTGAGGAGACCTCAAAGTTCTCAATTAACTGTTTGGCAAAGATATGGCCACCTCCACAAGGACGGTATGGTATGGTTATCGGAATGTGGCGGAGAAGACAAGCATGTAGCCTGTAACAATGGAGAAGACATGAAGACTCGAGGGAAGATAAAAAAATAACAAACACGAAGCCTTTGATACCATAATGAGGTAAGCGAGAGTGTTGCGAGATCTGCAACAACGATAAGAGGAATGGGGTTAGGAACTATGGAAAATTACGATAATGAAGGAATGTCATCAGAGAAACAAGGTACTGGTGAAAATGGAGGGAACATGAAACTTGTGGAAATGAACATGTTTGATGCAAAGTTTAAGTCCAATTATCAGATACATTCTTCAGTTACAAAATGATTCAATACACGAAAAAGTCATAGATGATGTAACAGAAGTCATTGATGTTGGAATCATTGTAATGAATACCTTTCAGTTGGCATTCATAGCCAATCAGACGACCATCAGGATAATGACAACCATCAGGATAGTGACGACCATCAGGATAATGACAACCATCGGGATAGCGACGACCATCAGATGGCAGACATTCCTGGATAGTGACTAAAATTAAAATTGGTACTTTCCCAGGTATAATATATTTTCGAGAATGAACGTTTTTTGTGTTATTTCTGTACTTGTTTGGAAAAAACCTTTTTGGAAAATAAAATAAATACAAGAAAATTTGCAATTAGGTCTGGAATATCGGAAAGTCTGAAGAATAGGTTTCGGTAAAGTACATGTATTTGAAAAAGAAAAAAAAATAGAGATTTTTTTTTTTACAATTTTGATAAGCAACTTTAACTAATAAAAATAGACAATGGATTGGCTGGTTTTATTCATGTATTTTCCACTATACTAATGATATCAATATTTCTCCCAGAGTGACAACCATCAGGATAGTGACGAACATCAGAATAGTGACAACCATCAGGATAGTGACGCAACATCAGGATAGAGTGACAACCATGAACAGGATAGTGACAACCATGAACGACAACTGGATAGTGAGAAATCAAGCGAGTATAGCGACGGAACAACATCAGGTAGCATAATTAGCGACGTGACAACTATCAGGTAGGATAGTGACAATAATCTTTAATAGTAGACCACCGTGGACAGGCAGACCATTGGTGATAAGCAGAGGCTCCAATTCGAGGTCACATTTACTATTAAACTCAAATGAAAAAGTAATAATATTAAAAATGTAAAGAATTGTAAAATTTAAACTGCAGTAAAATTGCTCTCACGTACCGTTTTTTTCCCAAATGGTTCAAAATGCCAGTTTAATCTGTTGGTCTAGCCTCCATCAATTATTGTTAACACTATTTCTCCAAAAGTAGAAAAGGGATCTTATCTCGGATTTTTTAATAGTTGAAGTTTGTTACTTCCATATCTAAGATAGAAACTGATAACACATTAAATAAGTGGTAGTTAAACGATTTAATTATTATATCATTTATGTTTTCCACCATACTAAGTAAAGATTTCCCTTCCCCTTTCTTCCCGAAAGGCAGTTCCATTCCAACAATTGACCTCTTTCAGTGAACTGCTTTGCTGTGGATACGTCCTCGTTGACTACACGAATTGTTTCAGTTTTGGTAACTCTCGTTTGGCAAATACCAATTGGTTAGCATCTCAGGATGTGGCGACACCAATCAGTATAGTGATATCTGACCATCAGGATAGTGACAATTTAACCACCATCAGGAGTGTGACAACCATCAGGATAGCGACAACCAACAGAAATAAGGACAGCCAGCAGAATAGTGGACAAACATCAGGATAGTGACAACCACCAGGATAGTGACAACCACCAGGATAGTGATAAACATCAGGATAGTGATAGTCATAACGATAGGATAGTGATAAACATCAGGATAGTGAAAACCATCAGGATGAAATGACAACAATCAGGAAAAAGGACAACTATCACGATAGGAACCCATCACGAAAGGAAAGTGACAACTATCACGATAGGATAGTGACAAATAACACTGAAAGGATAGTGACAACCAACAGGTAAAGGATAGTGGCACCATCAGGATAGCGAAACCAGTGAGGATTGACGCGCATGAGGATGGTTCGATGAGAGGAAAACACCGTCTTTCCTCTCTGTGAGGAGCAGCACAAAAGGCCCGTGCCAGAGTTTCTTGCCCCCAAACGCATCCTGGTAGTTTTTCCATGCCAAAAGTGAAAGTGACATGGATAAAGACATATCTGGAAGCGCTTTGTATGACTATTAATTTCTGTTTGATGCTGTGAAAACACCAATCATACATGTAGGTACGCTCGGTAAGCCAGAGCACATCAAAACAATAATAACAATCCTCGATGAAAAAAAATGAAATCCTAATTGAAGGTATGAAATAAAAAAAAAAAAAAACATTTGCAATGATTTTCACAACGATTATCGATGTTTACAATTATGCGATCGGTGATGTTTTCTAATGTTTACTTCGTTCTATTTCGTTTTCATATTTATGAGCAAAGTGTGTATTTCCACATACAACGCTTTCTTAATTTATTCCGCAGCAGTAAATTTCTATCCATCTATTTGGATGTTACACAATTTGGTGATTAATAATTTATCAAAATGATTTATACAAAAAATAGATTTAAATGTGTTTACAAAAGTCTTTTTGTTGAAGTGGGTGATTTTTGTTGAAGTTCCGAACTATATCTGATGAATTTACTACGCTCTCTTCCATCGAGATTTGGTAGCTCGAGTTGCCACCCTTCATGCTAGTGATATATTATTTTTAGCTACCTTTTAATCATATAACATTTTCAAACCAATACATATAGAAAGTAAACATAAAAAGATTTCAATCTCTAGTCAAGATTAATTTTATCTTTTTTGTTTTTGAAAACATGATACGACCGTAATACTGCTATATTTAGTAACAGTGCATAGCACTTGTTGTTCGACTTGTTCAAGCTGTGTTTAAACACACAAAAATACACAGTGTATTACTTGCAGAAATGCTTCATTTCATAAAAAGTGTTATAAGTAACCAAATTATGTACTTTTTATTTGGCAAATCAAAGTGATACACATGTAAACAGCCATGTTGGTTTTCTAAAAAGGAAACCAACACATAATCCGGAAATGGTAATACTTCTAATGTTATTTTCTTTGAAAATATTCTCAAATTAAGTAAACATTAAGATATGGATATATTTACTTTTTTATTTTATTTTTTTCTTTGAAGAGACATTGGTAATTTTAGTAATTAATATATGAATATAGAAATGATTAATTTGATTAAGAAACGGCACTTAGATTTTTACCGGATTTGTTAGTGTTGAAATTGTTATTTCAGAAATAAGAAATTTAAAATAAATTAATTTCAGTTATTTCAGGAAAATACGTTATTCAATTTATTGATCTTGAATCAACTTTAAATATCAAAAATAAATAAATATTCTTGTTGTTTAACTCTAACATTCAACATTTGTACAAAATATACTACAGGTATATACTAAATTCAATATAAATGATAAGCCAATTTTCTTTATTCGCTTTGTTAGAGTCCTTCATTCACAGCATCTATGAATGGCTTGGACTGGTTCTAAAATGTACTTGGTTTTAACCGCTTTCGAGCTCTATTCTGTGTGTTACAGATTTCACCCCCCAACCCTTGCAACAACTCGGCGCCCAGTTAAGTTTTCGGAGTAGCAGACTTTCTGTCACTGTTACAAAACATGCCAGTGAGGATAGGTCCGAGGACAGTCCTTGACACCACCCAGTGCTCCCGAAAATGCAGAACAACATACGACACGTCCACCTCAGACGATCAAGATGTGAGTACACTTCATTGATTGATTATATAGGCGTGCTACCTTTCTTGTTTGCATACAGACAGTATGTTACCAATTGTATGTAATTTTCTCTGTTACAGGTAGTCAGACGGACCTAATGGAATGGGGGGCTATGGAGCGGTGAGAGGCCCTGGCAGATATACCTATGTGTCCCTGTGGGATCAGATGACAGCCCTGGCCAGAACGACAGGTGATCACCATCGTTTCCCAGTGGGGCGGCCCTTTCATCCCTTTTGACAGGAGTCCTATACCACCTTCCCCTCTCGTCAACCGAACTAGGGCAGTCGCCCGATTTTGAGTGCGTCGAAGAGAGGGTGGCCCTTGGGAGTAGGAGTCAACCAAACAATACTATCCTCGGTCAGGAATCGCAGGACCTGCACAGTGGCCCGACTCTAAACGTGGATTGCAATCATCAATCAGCCTATGCAGGGCTTTTTCTCGTCACCAGTGAAGAAGCAGGGAGCCACTTAGTCGACCAAGTGGACCATGGGATGCAGGCATATAAGGCGATCCGCGACAAGTTCTTGACTGACAACCAGCAGGTCATGTCGCAGATTCAGCTTGTGTCACCAGTGGTAAGTAATATATGTATTCATATTGTGTATGTAAAATGCTACAAAGAATATAGAAAGGTGTGGAAAGGTAAAAAGTAATTATTTTTGGCTTATTGTGAAACTATTGCATACAATGAAAACAAATTGATGTTATGTTTCATATCCGGTATTTTACAGGTTCAACAGAAGATCGAAGAGACATGATACAGTGCGTTGAAGCAAGGGTTACAGATCGAGATTTCGGAGGAGAGCTGCAAAGCTCCTGTCCCCACGTCGTTCTTGAACATGCAACCTCACCGGTCAGGGTCATCCCAAAGCCAGCAACACCAGTTTGATTCGTCATCCAACACCGCAGGTTTGTCAGCAACACGAAAGTGTCGTCAGAAGTTCATATTGCCTTGACAACGAGACAGCGCCACGCCAGTAACATTCGGTTGCCACGACCGTTGTCTCTGCGCCGGGTTTCTGTTACTTCTGTTCCGGCTCCCCTTTGCCACGATTCCTCAAGGGCCATACCAGATATACTTTGGGTCTGCGCCTTCGATGACTGTTCCTCTTCAGTTACAGATACCTAGTCCAGGTCAGCAGTTTGTTCCTATACCAATACAGCCATCGCCGCCTCAACAAAGTCCTGTTCAGGTGATTCCTCAAAGCGCCATTCCGATTCAGCAGTTTCGTCCCTATACAGATACTGCCATGGCTCTCTACGATGTCCCTGTTCAGATGTGTTCACTCAAGCTCCGATTCGATTTCAAGCAGTTCGTCCCTATACTGATACTGTCATGCTCTCTACGAAGTCCTATTCAGTGGTTCCTCAAGGCACCAATTTCCGACTCAGAGCAGTTCGCCCTATACAGATACTGCCATCCCCTCCTCTACCAAGGTCCTGTCCAAATGGTTCCTCAAAGCACCACTCAACACAGCAGTTTGCAAGTTTGTCCATATCGTGATGTCCTCATTGTACCACAGGACAGGAATCCACGATGTCGCGTTTACCATCACCACTTCGTCCGTCACCATCCAGCCCTGGCCCATCGCGAAGCAGCAACTCGTACTACAAACGTCAAAAAACGAAGAAAGGCCAGGGTTCGAGAAAGGCAGGGTTGTGAGGGACTGCAATATTATCATTTGAAGAATGGACAGAGACGATGAAGGCTTAGAAGCTACACCACCAGAGAAATCCCAAGATTTAGGGATCCCTGATCTCTCCGTTTACATATACCAAGCGCTGGACACAACAAGGCACATGGGGGAGGGATATAAAATATTTTAATGCTGCCTAGCAACACTGCTAGAAGGTCCCAAGCCCTTGAAAAAGCAGAGGGGAAATATTTGTATTCACTAAAAAAAAACCCAAACAAACACTGTGATAAATCGTGTAGTGTCGATTAGCAATTCCTATGGTGCAAGTGGCTATCACAATTGTCACTCATGTGGCAGGAGAACCCGGGTTCGATTCCTGGTGGGAATTTCAGCACAATTGGGTTTCGTAAGACAGGCTTTTTTGGTCATATTTTGATATCTCGAGTCATATTATTATATGAACGGATCATTCAAAGATAAAATTCTTGGTTCATGTGCGAATTAAAGTGATGTAATTGTGTATGAAATTTTCATTTTTGGGTTCATTTTGCAAATTAAATGGTGTTAATTTTATGCTGATTGTGAAATTCTCCAACATCATTTTTTTTTTCATGTGAAAAAAAACAACAAAACACTGGTGAAAGACCATGTAGTGTTTGGAAGCAATTTCCTATGGTGAAGTGGTTATCACAACTTGTCACTATGTGGGCAGGGAGATCCCGGGTTCGATTCCCGGTGGGAATTTCAGCACAATTGGTTTTGTTACAGCTTTTTTGGTAATATTTTGATATCTGTCATAATTTATATGAAGGGGATCATTCAAGATAAAATTCTTGGTTCCCCATGTTGCGAATTAAAGTGTGTAATTGTGTGAAATTTCATTTTGGGTTCATTGGCAAATTAAATTGTGTAATTTATGTGAAATTTCCATCAATTTTTTCTTTTCAATGTGAAAAAAAACAAACAAACACTGTGAAAGACCATGTAGTGTTGAAAGCAAAATTCCTATGGTGAAGTGGTTATCACACTTGTCACTATGTGGCAGGAGGACCCGGGTTCGATTCCCGGTGGGAATTTCAGCACAATTGGTTTGTTACAGCTTTTTTGGTCATATTTTGATATCTCGAGTCATAATTAGGGCTTTTCACCATGTGGTTATTATTGGTTCGTTTATTATTATTAAATTATAATATTACAAGCTAACCGATTTTACATAATATATAATTCATTTTTCCGCAAATTTTTCAGTCATGTGGACATGACGTACATAGGAAATTATTTTACATGATGAATAATTTTGCGTGCCCCTGTGCTTGGGCTGAGGTGACCAATATTACATTTCACGGTCCCGGAATAGCAGTTGAGATGGGTTGTTTTTATCTTGTACATACGTTTCCTTCCACATATTCATAATTCTAAATATAATTGTCGAAGACAGATATATCTGGATCAAATTATCGATGAAAAGTTACATAATACATATGTATAAGACCACGATCGAGTGTATTGTGGGTAGCGATAGGCCTAGGACGTCTCCTTGCAGGCGGTATATGTAATTTTCAAATTATTATTTGCTACTAGATGAAATAAATGATTTGTTTTAATGTCCTAGGAGACAGGAGTCATCTCGTCTTTCCAGTCAACACCAAAAATATAAAACTAACAGGTCAGGGGGACACGTCCTTGGCCTAGCTACTGTTAAGATACTGACCGTGTATTATATCCGATGTAAATCCTCAAGATATATAATTATATATTCTGAAGTGTACAAGTACACCTGTACAGGTAGCCCTTTTTTATATTGTGAATAGTTTGGAATAGGCATGATGTTTGCAAGATATATTTAAAAAAAAACAAAAAAACAAAAACCAAAAAAAATGGGCCGCCGGTGGTGAGAAAATCGAAAGATCTGAAAGTATCCACGTTATCCTAAGAAAGATTTCTGTTTTTTTTTTATTACTCTGTGATTTTTTATAAGAAGCAAATAACATTGTTAATTTTTTGATGATGTATGATTGAGTAATACCAATAGGAAAAATAAAAATTTGATAAAATGTAATGTGCATGTAGCTGTTGTTTCAGCATGATGAAAAGTGGAAAAAAAATTATAATAACACATAGATCACAAATCAGACAAGAGTTTTTTTAGTTGTTTCATTAAAGTTTGTATTGCAGCTAATTTCACTTGAAATGGATATGTAAACTTAAACATATTGAGATAATTAAACATAGACACTGATAACCTTGATTAGTTTAGCTATCCCCAAAAGCAAATGTCGGCCTATAAGAGAAGCCGAAAATCTAGAAATCATATATTCCCTGTTTTGAATAAACGCGCCTCCGAATCACCGCCAATTATCAGTGACCTCGGGTTTTGTCGGTTCCGTACTCTGTATCACGTGGCTGACGTTCGACACGGCCTGCACGTGGTGAGCAGGGGAAACTAATCGTAAGCACACATGTGATCTTTGTATTCGTTATCCTACAGGCCTATAAGAGCAAATCATGCTGGTATGGTGGCCACAGATTGAGTATTTTTGAAAACATCCCATTTCACACATTACCGTAAAATTATTTGATGTGTATCAAATATTCGAAATGTGCGATCGATTTATTTTTCTTTGGTAGATAGAGTCTGATGAGGTCGACCACATGTTTTCAATCCAATAATATTTTTTTGCAGATAATCTTAAGCGGTAAACTTTTTTTCTCTCTACATGCTTGCAACTCTATAAAAAGTGTTAAAATTAGACCAACCAAAACATACATCTGCCTAACTGTTGATAAACCACATTTTTGTGTAAATCATCGGATTTAATTCACTATGACCAAAAGTTATTAAAAAAATGGCAACTTCCGGTTTTCGGTAAGGGTCAAATGTTAAAGGTCCTGTTTTTTAACAATAAACTTGAAAACTTTTCTCCTGAAGTTATTGTAAGTGTCTAGGATTTCATACTTTTATAATAAGATGTCCAGGGGATGGGCTATAAAGTCAGATACTAGGAATGACCTTGACCCATATTCACAGGGGTCAAATACAAAGTTTATCATAAATAAATTGTTTAAATGGTCATAACTAACTTATCGTTGATTTTACAGCTTTCATGCAATTGCTTGTGTTATTTGAAGATAATCTACAGGGCATTGTTTTTTCTAATATTCTGTATTAACTTGTATAACAAGATCATCAAGATCTTCCTATAAGTTAGACGAAATTGAAAGCGTATTTCGAACGAATTTGAAATATGCTATTAGATTGAATTGAGAGATCTCTTCGGCTGACATCAAAACCCATGCATTACCTAGTTCTTAACTTACCTGGCAATGACGGTATTGTAAACTAAATATAGTGAAAAGCCCGCCAAATTGTCTATGACAATTTCTAGTATTATATATTTATTTTTAAACATGATTGGCAAATTGAAAATGGGGGGGGAAAATCTATACGCTTAATCGCGAAAATCGGGCATATTGAAACACGGTTATTGTGAACAAATTTTCATTATATCCGAGTAAGATTCTATAACAAAAACTTTGGAGGGATAGAGTAGACGTTCCGAAGGGGCGAGCGTCATCTTCCTCATCGACTAATGCTGTCATGCTGTCATTATGAAAATTGAAGCATGCCTTTTTGGAACATGGAATATAAAAAGGTCTAAAGTAGCTTGGTAACAATTAATAAAGAAACTGTTTGGAGGATATGGTATATTCTTTAATATAATAACAAAATTCCGCATCTTTATTACTTTTGTGTTTTAATCATATTAAAATTTGCATATAAAATGACATTGTTGATAATGCACAAATGTATATTAATGCATTAATTTTATCATTTGTATTGGGACATTCCAAATTGATTATGGGTCCCTTGCACCTTACGATTAAGCATGCTGCTATAATGCATGTATTGTTTCAAATTTGGACTCGATCCAACATAATTTTTATGTTTTAAATTAGTTACTTGGATCACTGACGAATGACGAAATTTTGTCTCGTATGTCATTGGAATAGTCCAATCATACACAGATGTAACCGGAGAGGAGAAAATGTAGCGGCCAGGCCGGGATTCGAACTCAGGACCCTCCGAACACTAGCATAGTATTCTACCGACTGAGCTACCTGGTCACCGATGATCGACCCAGTCCAATCCCGCTACACAGAAAATTGTCCGATCTTCAACATAATTCTCATACGTCCTCAGAGAATCTTATTACCATCACAAAGTTTCATAAATTCTTAACGTTCCTCATATTTTCGACGTAGGGTTCAGTTAGATTCAGTGCCGTAATGCTTCCGAGTTTGTCCTCTGACACAATGCTTGTGTTGTCTAATACTTTAACCTTATCCTTCAGTAAACGTCTGTTAACGCCGTCACCCTGTATTCAAATAATATATACTTGGTCACGTGGTGCACTTACATACATGTAGTTAAGTGATATACGTGGTATGAACAGGGAAGCTTTTGGATAAAATAGTGTTTTATGTAACATCTTATGAAATATCACATACATGATAATACACAGTGTGTTGATGTAACGTATTAATGCAATTAGTGTTTAATTGACTGTGCCAATACTGACGTGATAAAATGTAAAAGTTCGTACGGACAATGATGTTCATTAGAACCATATAGATGGATGGCGCGTTAAAAAAGTTAATTGTAGAATTCTCGATAAAAGGTACAATAAAACATTAAATGGATGATATTTTACAATATGCAAACTCATCTCTTATTACCATCACAAAGTTTCATAAATTCTTAACGTTCCTCATATTTTCGACGTAGGGTTCAGTTAGATTCAGTGCCGTAATGCTTCCCGAGTTTTTCCTCTGACACAATTCTTGTGTTGTCTAATACTTTAACCTTATCCTTCAGTAAACGTCTGTTAACGCCGTCACCCTGTATTCAAATAATATATACTTGGTCACGTGGTGCACTTACATACATGTAGTTAAGTGATATACGTGGTATGAACAGGGAAGCTTTTGGATAAAATAGTGTTTTATGTAACATCTTATGAAATATCACATACATGATAATACACAGTATGTTGATGTAACGTATTAATGCAATTAGTGTTTAATTGACTGTGCCAATACTGACGTGATAAAATGTAAAAGTTCGTACGGACAATGATGTTACATTAGAACCATATAGATGGATGGCGCGTTAAAAAAGTTAATTGTAGAAGCTATATGATAAAAGGTACAATAAAACATTAAATGGATGATATTTTACAATATGAAACTCATCTGTAGAATTTGATTTTTGCTCGCGACGTCTCATTTGACACTGCCCCATTGAAATACCCACCCGACGTATATCCACGACATTAAGTAAAATTCCAGTGAGGAGTGACATCACAGAGAAGCCGACCATCAATAGAAGAGCGTCCTGGTAGGCCTGTATCTGTATCTCTAAGCTCGGGCTGAAAAAATGTTGTCAATAGCTTCCCTTATTAATTTCTTTTGTATGATTTTTATCCTTTGTTATCCTTTTTTATATTTTTGTATTCTTCCAATGTTCTAATTTGGTAAAAGTGATATGATGTTTCCCTGTATTATTCGTATCATCTGACAAAAACATTATGTATTTAATATTGGACCTATTACTGACATGTTTCCTGTTACTATAGCAACTGGCATTTTCATTTTCGTTCGTAGAATCTAGTAGTAGGGATTACCTTTCTTTGTTTTCCACTATGGCGCCAAAAGCTAGATTGGTCAGGCCTACGGACACACGCACCAGAAAAATTGCAAGTCCAGCCCCGGTCCCAAACACGGCGGGAGGTAACAAGGTCATAATCACCTGCCACATTATTATCTGCCAATCAATATCAACGTTACAACCTTAGCAACCAATCGCCAACGATTAAATTTTGAATCATCATTCATAGAATGTGATGGATTGTATTGTTATACATATATTGTCGTTTCAAATTACTGTATAAACCAAGCGATATCGTTCAGTTTTTTAAATTACATAAAACGTACTGGAGTAAATATTGAGCTGAAAAAGTTATCACTGTATATATCAGGATTAAAGTGTCATTCTGATAGATGTTCGGGAAAAGTTGAGTAGTTTTTTTTTAAAACAAATATAGATATCTTCTGAACTTTAATTAATTAATGACATACAAATGTATATCCCCTTGTTAACATCTAGATGCAGCATTCTCTTGGGTAATTATTTCAAAACTGGTAACTTTAATCCTCAAATGCATGATATCTATCTTTAAACATTGCACCATTGTCATTTACACGTGGACTTTCATGAATAACATGTATAGTATTCTCCATATGACCTTTGTCTTGAATATCGTACAGTCAATCTTTTCGCAGGAATGAATTTTTCCCGATTTCGCTGGACTTTGGTTTAATTGTGAAAATGTCTGCAACGAATTAATAATCAATAAATAAATCGTATGTGCTCCTATAACCATATCACGCTATTTCAACTCGTTATTTTTGAAATGCTGAAACACAAAAATAACCGAGTATACGACAATCTATGTTAATATTTTAAGACGGTAGACATACAACAGTGAAGGTGTAGATAATCCCGATGGCCAGAGTTGGAACCAGTGGTGGGATGGAAGGACAGTAGATCATCAGGAGGTATGCTGGGATACTCAGGGCAATCACCAACATCGCCATCAGACCGTTACAGTCGATCTTCCTCTGTACACACACAAACAAATAATAATAATAGAAAGAAAACAATAATATAAAGTTTAAAATGCTCTTTTAAAATGTTAAGATTTCTTCAATCTTTTCCTAGATTTATGACACTAAAATCATGTAAATACCATTTATAAATTTCAATGATACTTTTCTTAAATCAATACTATATTGAAGAAGTTTTTTCTGTTGAATTAAAGTTACAAACTTAAACAGACAGCTATTTCAGATAAAAGTATAAGGATTTAGTTGATATGAAGTAATTCATCGTTTTCCTGTTTTGTTTGTGGCGCTCAATTAGAGTTCTAAATTATAAAGATATTTCATAGATATTTACGGAACATTGATCACTTCAAACATTACAAGATAACACCCGAAGGCAACATAAATATTTTACCAGAAGAAGAGCAGCAAATGGGGACACCAATACCGGTCCTATGTAGGACGCTCCAGTGACGTAGGACGCTTGTACTTTATTGTATCCGTATCTCAGCTGGATATATTGTCTATCGGAAAAACGGAAAAAATTAAAAACTGAAAGATATGTTGGTACGAGAGCTTTGAGAACATTTTTTTATCACATTTTGTTTATCTAATATTATTTGTGATTAAGCCATTCTTTACACATTCGTAGTAATTGCTCTACCTAAGACACACAAAAACTGTGTGGGGCGAAAATCGCTAAGACAAGATTTCTGCTATAATGGTAATAAGTTCGAGTATGATAGAACAGAACCGGAAAAACAAAATCGTATTGATAAAATGACAATGGTTAAATCATATCGAATTATTATTCGTGGTAATACTTTGATAGAACAAAACAAAATTGATAAAATGTCAGTGGAAACGAATGTTTTCGTGAATATATAGAAATCTATACATACGAGATGTTGGCAACGAAGGCAAAGAAGGTGCAGTAATGGAAACCGAGCATAGAAATGTGAATCCAAAATGTCGTCGGTAAATTAACGATGTCTGATAATTTCTACAAAAATATACATTTTAATTACTTCAAAAGGAAACGTGAGATAATTAGTAAACATTACATCATTTAAATGACTTCAATATTTTTCTTGATTATGTTGAATGTACGTGAATACTAATTGCAGGTAAGGTGCAACACATCATACCATTATGGCGATTGACGTATGGAGCAGACGTTTACAGCTCACGCGGAACGTTAATGCCACTGTAGGTTAGTTATGTTTACATGATTTTTTTGTTATAATATGAAACCCTAAGATGCAACTCAAGAAACAACAACTTGAAATGAATTTATCAAAGAAATAGTTCTCCTATTGCATCCGCAAAATCATACAATATAAAAAGGAACGCGATAAGCAAATATCGAGAGAATGGCCACATTATATGATTACAATATGACTTTTGACTTTTCAGTCACACGAAAACATCTATGACATCAGGTATTACCCATACATACGACAGGTCGACAGGCGTTCTCCTGCTGGGACGCTTGGTCCAGTTTTCTTGTTCCATGGTAGTCAAGTACGGCTAATACTAAACTTGCAACGATTCCCATTATACACAAAATGACCCCTGTGAATGAAAAAAACCAAATGACGCTCTTCCATTATGTTATGTGTCTCATGTGGTTTGTTATGAGTGAGCTAGTGTGTATGTTTCGAAAGACTGTAGAATGTTCATAAGGTGTTTCCTTTCAATTCTATAGTACGATATTACCACGGCATACTGGCCAAAATCACTATACACTTAGTAACACACCTTATTTGATTTTAGGAGTCCACATTTAGTCGCCTCTGACGATCATGCAATCGTATATATGATGTTTTTGAAGATACATTCGTTCCTACCTATCCAAAGAGCTGATGAAAACCCAAAGTAGGCGGCGATGTTTTCTGTAGTCCAAAAGCTGAGTAACGTTCCTGTTCGCCTCGAAAGTAGAACAGCACTGATTGGTAGATAGGAATCTTCAGCGAACCAATGGACAATCACCCTGTCCTGTACGACTGAAATAAACCAAAATAGTGAGATTTTATTATGGTATAGAATATTTGTTTCATCATTAAAATTTATTTATTTATATCAAAAATTTATTCTGAACACAAAATACAAGACAACTATTTTGAAACGTATGCCAATGTGCTAATGTCACATGAAATAAAACAACATCCAAATGTTGTAATAAAACTACAGGGCTAAGTTAACAACGTACTCCGTAATGGTCCGTCACTTAATCCAAGGAGCATTCGACCCACAATCATCATTGGGAACATAGGTGAGGTGTCCCGAACACCCACAGTCCCAGCAATGGCAAATAGAAGTGATCCGAGGGACGACAAGATGATTATCAGAACAGCTGAAACTGATGTTGCAAAGAAAAAACTTTAGTGTAAATGATATACGTAATATGCAATATTTGACAAATAAAAGACATAACGTAAAGTCTATGTATAATTATGTAATAGACGTTACTCTTATTGCGTCAAGAATCTATAGCATGCTTTTCTGTAAATCAAACAAACAATGCAAAAACACAGAAGCAAACGAAAAAGAAAGTTCAAATTTATGTGTTTTTGTGAGCCATTTACGTATTATTTGGTTGCGATAGATTCTAAGTCGTGATGTCACTAGAATCTAAATAATTCTTGGTTTCACATTTGTGGTATCCACTTACCACTGTTACCGATTCTATCTGTGACGTAACCGGACAGTAATGACGTTATGGAGGATCTGAGGAGAAGAACATCATTTTATAAACATTCATAAACACAATTCTAAGCCATATTCATGATTTTTTCCCACTTTTACTTCTTTCCCAATGATGTTTCAATGATGAAAGTATTACGTACACGAATACGAACTTTCAGGAAAATTAATAAAATAAAAAAAAATGTATTATATTATATGCAATGGACACCATTTCCATGAAAACCATTTTCAAAGATGGGCGCTGAAATCCTCATTCTGATTGGTCATTCGTCTTTCTGCTGTTTTTTCCTGATATTCACTAATCAACAATATAAACTAGAACTATCGGCTGACTAATACCCCCTCCCACTTCCTCTTATTAGAGGTGTCTGACTTGTTTTTGAAAAAAAAATATCATGGTCACAGGAAATGTACAAGTTGTCCGGTTTTTTGAAACCTGTGCATAGTGACCTGGTTACCATAATAACCAAAATTTCGACAAACAAAAACCTACATGCACATCTACACAATGTCCCAAACGATACTGCAAAGTTTCATTGAAATCGATTCAGTAGTTTAGGAGGAGTTGTCCGGATAAAAGTTTTCTACATAAACCTGTGTATTGTCACCTGGTTACCATGACAACCAATATTTTGATAAACAAAAACCTGCATGCACATCTACACATGGTTCCCAACAATATCGAAATCGGTCCAATAGTTTAGGAGGAGTTGTCCGGACAACATTTTCTACGGAGAGACAGACAGACAGACAGACGGTCGGAAGGACAGACAGACAGACAGACAGACAAGCCGATTCCAGTATACCCAGTATATCCAGTATAATAAGGATACATAATAATTTCAGTTCCGCTTTGGCAAAAAAAGATATGTTGAAAATAAAACCAGATTTATAGGTGATATAACAGTAACGTATATTGGAACTTACGTCCAGTAGAGGAAGGCATGAAGGAGATTGTATCGTGTGGGTCCCAGGTCTAAACACGTGTCACAACAAGCTCCTAATGTAGAAGTGTCGTTCAACTGACACTGAATATTCTAAACATGAAAAATTAGCAAAAAAGTGCACATATTCAAATCAAAATATACTTTTTTTTCAAATTATTCTCATTACAGATGTGCGCTTTTCAAAAATGGAACAATCTTTATTATCTCATTCCGTGAAAAATCATTATGACCGTTTGACAACTACTTTCTTTTGGCAGTTTCTGCTCTTTATACACGCAGCGACGTCCATTAGTTTCTATTCTGACGTATTGCTCAGCGTGTCATAGTAGGACACAAGACTCATACATATGAAGTCTGACTGGGTTTGGAATCAATAAGGTGTCGTATCAGTAAGACAAATCTATAAAGGATGTGCTAATGCAATGCTATCACCGGATGCTAAATTAATAGAAACGATCCCTGGATGACAATTGGCGTAGGAAGCGGGGGGCTGGGGGGCAGGAAAACAAGTTTTTTTAAACCCCCCCTCCCATTTTCGTCGATTGAAATGTTCTAAACATGCACATTTGTAAGAAAAAATTATCCTCCAGCACATATTTCGTACTTCATTTTAGAAAATTTTCCGTTGTGCGGCGCATTTCCTAAAACGTTCAAGCACGTAATGTTGAAACCTTTAATAATAAAAAGACTAAAAATTCCAACTAGGGATTCTAATATTTCAAAAAATGTCCTTTAAAAGATTAATTTGTTTATATGTCCTAGCAAGACAATTAATTCGTTATCATTTTGAGTTACACAATAATGTGCCGATGGTGTGAAACGGGTATGTTCAGATCAAGCTGGATTGCATAAATATATGATGATATCCACAATTATCATTTCTAAATGCAGGTAATTTTATATCGAAAAATTAACAAGTTAAGAAAGCTTTAAAATCATCAAAATACATCGTAAAACTCATCTCAGCCATTCTTAATTCTAGTGGTTTTTTCCAGGGGGAGACCCCCGGACCCCCCAAACACCAAAATATCGCGCTTTCGGCGCTCGCAACTATTTATAGATGTGTACAAGGATTATATGTAATGATATATGAAAAAAGTATATAAATTCAAAGTATATATGGTTGTGTGTTGAATTCACAGAGGAGGGTGCGGGGCGCGCAGGGGGAGAGTTTACAAAATACTGAGGACCTTGCCCCCCCCCCCCCCCTCCCCATTGCGTTTCATCATCTTCCCCTACGCCACTGATAACCTCTAACTTACCAAGGTGTTGTTCTGAATATCATCAACATCTCACCTTGCCTCCCTGGAATTCAATTTGTAAAGGACTGGGCATGTCAACACAGAAAAACAGGCCCATTGCCATGGTGCAGTCGCAGAACAAGATGGCGTACCTCCATTTCCCTTCAAAGAACACGATTAGTAGAACTACACAGTATCAGTGTTAGGAAAGATTACATAAATCACATCATATCAGACTAGAGTCATTGGTGTTATGTATCGTCCCATCTACATTTATGATTAAGAACCTTCATATATGTGTTTTATAGTATTAAAATTGTGTATATAAAAAGGAAAGAGAAATTGCAATAAAATAATTACACATATCAGCGATCCTTTCCGAAAATAATACGGAACATTTCGTCTTTATTTCATATTTTGTATACCATACATGTGTTTTCTTCATTTCCTGGTTATATCAATAAACAACCAGGAAAATCATCACATGCAACTGTCAGAACAACAATGTCCTTAGCCCGAGATACTCTGGCCCTGACTTAGACATTATGACAGTCTGGTGTAGGGCCGGAGCGCAGTGCTATATCAAAAGGTGGAACTCGCCGACACCGTTTGGTATCGGACCAGGTCATCTCCAATGCAGCTGACCTCCGAGAAGTCCAAGTTACCTTCGTCTTTACAACAAATGAATAATTTATCTACCCGAATATAGCAACCCGTCGAGATTAGAGGCGATTTGCATACTATAAGAAAATGACGACGACGACGAGGAAGATTTAAATTTGCGTAAAGGAAACTACTGTATTGAAATAATATAACGTGCATGCATGATAAAATGGATTGCTATGGGGCGTTAAATTATTCCTTTGTTGAAAAGACTAAGTTAAGTGACGCTTCTTGGTGGTAATGTTTTGTAAGCAGTCTCAATCGGAGATGACCTGGCCCGATACCAAACGTTGTCGGCGAGTACCACCTTTTGATATAGCACTGCGCTCTGGCCCTACACCAGACATCTATCTGTTATAATATCTAAGTCTGGTGTCAGAGCCAGAGTATCTCGGGCTACAATGTCCTATACTCACAATCGAATGGCTTCATGTTCTTAAGTCGGTCTCATCAAAGATAATTCACATCTGTATCAATAGATCAATAGATTTATTAAGGAAAGTTTATAACTATGACTGAAATTTATGTCAGTGATAAGTCATTATTGATATTAAAACATATACAAATTGTAAATTCCTTTACAACATCTGGAAAACCACAGGGTTACATATAATAGATGAAATGAAAACTAATAACTCAATATTAAGATCATGCCCTGTCTCATGACGTCATAGTTATTATTTATACACTTTTCAATTTAAATGAATCATCCAACATTTAAGTACTATAAATAGATATACATCAAATTATTTACGTGATACTTTAAACGTCGTATTTATTGGAAACTATTACAAAATGAACTCACCGATCCGAAGCTTAAGGTTAATACAGCATTCCAATTACAGATGTACTATTGCAATGATATAAACTACAGACAACTGCTAATTTTAATTTATTCTGTAATCATATTCCATACAGAAAAAACGTTATTATAAGCATATACTTTATACATAAAAAGTACCTGTCAGTGCGACTGCTTATCATGTGTTTGATCTCCGGATGTAAACTCAGTACAAAATTAAATAACAGTGCAACATCTGCTTCTCTTTATTTTGATGAATATAAATTCATCTCCTCATAGGCAATCTACAACCATACGCTACATGTACTGTATTTTTCCATAACATGCATGCACTCCATACGGTATGATACCCTCTACACGTCAAATACACGGGATGTCGTCCTTAAGTGACTTTAATTTTTACATCCGTAAATGTATTTCTGCATTAAGCATAATTGGCATGTGAAAATGAGGGAAGTTAAGCCAAATCGCTTAATATGAGAAAAAATCCTCGAGGTCGTATGGATTTTATTATATCTGAGTCATAAAGTATATTTACAAATGCTGCAAGATATGCAAATGTGATTAAATACATGTTTTTCTATAAGAAGGGAATCTATTCATAAATAAATGTGGTTTTTTTTCTTAATAAAGTACTTTCGCTATAAATCAAGACCCGTTTGCATATGAAGTTAATGCTCTGAACATATTTTCTAATGTACAAATGTAGTAACAAGTACACAAAGGACGAACCATTAACCCGATTGCTCTGACGAGGGTAGAAAGTTAGTAGGTCATATATCTCTTATTTGGTTCCTGACAAAGTGCTTAAAACCGGCTAAAATACCAAGTACATCAGTGTGATATAGATTCGAATTCAACACCATATAATGCAGACGAACACTTTATAATCACACGCGAAACCTTTATGGGTAGAGTAGATCTTTCGGAGGGGCGAGCGTCGCCCACACTTTAGACTAAAGCTATCACAATGAAATATTATTGTTGAATGAAACCTGTGTATTTGCAACTTGAAACATAGACAAAATTGTGGATCCACTGCACCTTTTGATTTAGCATATAGTATCGATATATGCTTTGTTTCCAATTTGGACTCGATCCAACATTTTTTAATGTTTTAAATTGGCTACATGAATCACTGACGAAGGACGAAAGTTTGCCTTGTATGTTTTTTGCATAATTCTTTGTAAAACGGATAATTACTCCACCTTCAACACATTAAATCTAAATAATGTATCATAGATCATCAATATTTTTGATCTAATACGAAGGGATTAGTTGTTAGATTCAGTGCCGTAATGCTTCCCGAGTTTGTCCTTTGACACAATGCTTGTGTTTTCTTTTACCTTATCCTTCAGTAAACGTCTGTTAACGCCGTCACCCTGTATTAAATAATATTAACCTTACTTACATGAATCAATTATATATCATATACATAAGTGATATGGTGTTTACTGAGAACTAAGTTTTGAATTAAGTGGTATTGTTGGTAGTAGGTATGAATGATCACTTACACCGTCTGGAATTCAGTGCGTTTATGTATCACCGTATACACTGTAGCAGTTATTTCGTGGAGATTATATTTTCGCGAATTGATCCGGGAAATGCTTGAATCATATATAGCCTGAAAACCAAATCGCGAAAATTCAAAATCACGAAAATTTGGTTTCCTCGCTTTAGCTGAAATCGCGAAGATTTTCACTCACGTAAATAACCAGTTATATGGCATGTATGTTAACTATTGTTTTAATTGGTTGTGCCAACATTGACGTGATACGGGAACGTACGGACAATGATGTCTAACAGACAATGGCATCATAGATAAATATCACGTTAAAATCTGCTTAATGTAAAAACTATACTATACAAAATACAATTTGCATAACATGTCTTAAATGAAAAAAAATATGAAACTTTTTTCCAAGGTTTTATTTTTGCTCGTGACGGCTTACATAAACTTTTGTGACACGCTTCCTATTGCAATACCCACCCGACGTATATCCATGACGTTTAGTAGAATGCCAGTGAGTAGTGACATCACAGAGAAGCCAACAATCAATAGTAAAGCGTCCTGGTAAGCTTGTATCTGTATTTCAAGGCTCGGGCTGAAAAATGGTATCGATAGCTTGCAATAAAAACTTTTGTGTGATTCGTGTGTTTATCTAGCCTTTTGATTTTTTGTACTCGTTCAATGTTCTAATTTGGTTCAAATTATGTGATGTTTGCATGCGTTATCTTCTGATAAACATTTTTTTTTTAAATTTAAGTTATTGAAATACTATTGCCATGTTTCCGGCTACTATAGTCCAGCAACTGGCACAATTTTCATTCGCAGAATCTAGTAGTAGGGATTACCTTTCTTTGTTTTCCACTATGGCGCCAAAAGCCAAATTGGTCAGGCCTACTGACACACGCACCAGAAAAATTGCCATTCCAGCCCCGGTCCCAAACACGGCGGGAGGTAACAAGGTCATGATCACCTGCCACATTATTATCTGCCAATCAGAATCAACGTTACAACCTTAGCAACCAATCAGCAAACACGAATCACGTGACGTCATTTTAAGATATTTGGCGGGATAAATATTTTGATAGATATTTGCCTTGAACACCTTATAGTCAATATTTTTCACAGGGATGGATTTTTCCCGATTTCGCTGGACTTTGGTGTAATTGTGAAAATGTCTTCCACAAACTAATAATCAATAAATAAATCGTATGTGCTCCTATAACCATATCACGCTATTTCAACTCGTTATTTTTGAAATGCTGAAACACAAAAATACCGACTATACGACAATCTATGTTAATATTTTAAGACGGTAGACATACAACGGTAAAGGTGTAGATAATCCCGATGGCCAGAGTTGGAACCAGTGGTGGGATGGAAGGACAGTAGATCATCAGGAGGTATACTGGGATACTCAGGGCAATCACCAACATCGCCATCAGACCGTTACAGTCGATCTTTCTCTGTAACCAAACAAATAACATAAAACGATAGGAAAAGGCAATGGCTTGAAGTTCAGTTTTCTTGATAAGAATAAAATCTGTGATGAAACATTCTGGTAAATATATCATATGTTTTTTTAACCTGACTTCTTGAGTCCGTGCTTTATTGAAGACGGTATACTTAGATTTCAGATAATGGTTTAAACAATATAACAATATAAAGTTTGTATGACTTAATTCATCATAAATATGTTGTTTGTGGATCAAATAGATGGTTAAGTTATAAAAATATTCAATAGATATTTTAAAGATTATTAAGCACTTCTCATATAACTTGAAATAAAACGCAAATGCATTGTAAGCATTTTACCAGAAGAAGAGCGGCAAATGGAGACAAAAATACCGGTCCTATGTAGGATGCTCCTGTGACGTAGGACGCTTGTACTTTATTGTATCCGTATCTCAGCTGGATATATTGTCTGTCGGAAAAATGAAAATATTATAAAGCTGAAAACTATATTGGTATGAGAGCTTTGACAATTTTTTGTCATCATATTGCGCTTATCGATTTAATTCGTTCGCAATAATACAGGTGTATTTAAAGCACAGAAACAAAACCCAATCTTATTGAAATTAGATTTATAAATCTGCTCCACCACGATGTTTGACGTTACGCTCCAATACAATATCTCCCCGTTCGGGGTCATCTGAACACGACCCTTGGTTAGAATCGAAACATCTCGGTACGACCTAGTACATTTGTAGTCGTTTATAGTTCAGAGAAAATCAACCACACCGGAGATTTCTAAAGCGACACGCCGATTGGCTAACCATAAAGGTCATGTTGTGGTGATCTCGATATTCGATTGGAGGGTATTGTAGAGTACCGTTCTGGAACGAATATATATGTCTAATTTTAAATTAAATTGATAATAAATTCGGGTTATCTTCATTTCACAATAGGGTTCAAACAATATCGAAACTAAAGTTCCAGATAAAAATCATGACAAATTGTCTCAGAGAACACTACTGATTTTTTTCTACTTCAGTAGATAGTTGTTTCGATATAATAATATCAGACAAATAAAGAACAATATAATAAGTTACTATAAAACTATCAGATAAATCTATACAAACGAGATGTTGGCGACGAAGGTAAAGAAGGTGCAGTAATGGAAACCGAGCATAGAAATGTGAATCCAAAATGTCGTCGGTAAGTTGACGATGTCGGACAATTTCTACAACCATAAAACAACATAATCTGTTTTGAAGCAATATGAGATGATTAGTGAATAGTGCATCAGTACATGGAATATGTCTCAGTCATTACCATAGATTAGTCGAATATTCCATTTGATAATTGAGTATAGTGTCACATATTCAACCATGGTTATAGGCATTCGTGTGTTGAACAGACGTTTGAGGCTGAAGCGGGAACTGTAATGCCACAGAAGATATCTTGTGTTTATAGATAATGTATTTAAATCCATTTGTTATAAGATGAAACCCTAAGAAACAAAAACTTGAAATGAAATATATCAAAAAAATAGTTCGCTTTTTACATAACATCCCCAAAAATATGTAAGCAACATTAACTAAAATTAATGGCAGACTTATACAATATAAAATGCAATCATGTCAGTCTTTGAACACATTTTGAAAATAAACCAGTTGCAGGAACATGATAAGCAAATAACGAGTGAATGACTAAATCATATGATTACAATATGCTTTGTGACTTTTCAGTCACATGAATACATTTATGACACAACGTTCCATACATACGACAGGTCGACAGGCCATCTCCTGCTGGGACGCCTGGTCCAGTGTCCTTGTTCCATGATAATCCAGTACAGCTAATACTAAACTCGCAACAATTCCAATCATACACAAAAAGAAACCTGTTAGGAAAGAAGAAAAACAGTGCATATAAACCTAAATATTTTGCAAAACAATTACCCAAATAGAACTGAAAATGTTTATTCTTTGTCCATAACGTCATTAGCAACAGGATGGCTTTCAAGTATCGCTTCGCAACGACGTCACTAATCGAAATGGTAACAAAACGTGCTTCGCCTCGCCCCATACAAATCTATTTTAGAACCATTATTCTTCATATTACGCCCCTAACTTATCTTGTTAAAATACTTCAGAATTACGTTAATGTCTGACGTATTCCATTTTCTAACTACTTGCCCATGTTTGAGAAGAGATAATCACAGGTTTTGCAGCAAATGGGAAATGTCGTTGTTTATAGAACTTGAAACTTGTTGTTTATACAATTGATCTAGAATTTTGGAAATGGACATTCAAAAGTAAGAAAATATTGATAATAAGAAATAAACTTTCAGGGACGTAGTAAATGAACGATGGAAATTGGAAAAGATTATTATAGAGTAACATTTTAATGCTAATATATATCTTCCAAAAATACAAGAATAGTCAGATTTATCTATTACATCCTTCTATGTATTCGATATGTTGCATGTGATGTGTTTATAGTGAGTGTGTACATGTATGTTTTAGAAGATTGCAGTATGCTCAAAATACTGTTGAAAATCACTAAACACTCAGTAACACAGTTCATCTGATAACAGTATAATGCAGTCTATTTTCGTGAGCTAAGCATGAGTAAAATGTATCCGTTTTATAGCAAATTGTGTCTCTTGGACAGATCCTTCTTCACCCTAGCGAACACTTTGCTAAGTTGAATTATGAAGTGTGTCAAGTAAGACATTTAAAAAGATTGTTTGATTGTTTGATTAATTAACGACCTATTAACAGCTATGGTCATGTATGGACGGCCTCCCATGTATGTGATGTGTTGCATGTATGTTGTGCGAGGTGCGTGTTTTTGGATACTGCGGTATATTCATGTTGTGTCTTCTTATATAGTGGAACTGTTGCATTTAAAAAGAAGAAACGCACTTTGTGAATTTAGAAAAAAGAGTCCAACCTTAGTCGCCTCTGACGATCATAATCGTATATTTGATGTTTTTGAAGGTGCATTCGTCCCTACCAATCCAAAGAGCCGACGAAAACCCAAAGTAGGCGGCTATATTTTCTGTAGTCCAAAAGCTGAGTAATGTTCCCGACCGTCTCGATAGTAGAACAGCACTGATTGGTAGATAGGAATCTTCAGCGAACCAATGGACAATCACCCTGTCCTGTACGACTGAAATAAAAAAGTGAGATATATAATAGTATATTTATTTTGCTTCGTCATTAATATTTCTTTGTTTTCATTAAAAAAACCCACATATATTCTTAACACAAAATACAACATACTCACACTAGGTTTGGAATTGAGCAATAGTAACTGGATTGTACAACATATCATAAAATGTTGGGAAAAGTGATTTGTTGAAAAATTCTGAAAAGATACGATACTGATGACTTTTGACAATTTTGAAACTTTCATGTCAATCTGCAAAAAAATCCTAAAAACTAAAACAACATCAGCTCCGTATAATGTAACACTTGTGTATAGTACGTGAAAAGTAAACTACGAGGCTAAGTAAGGAACATACTCCGTAATGGTCCGTCACTTAATCCAAGAAGCATTCGACCTACAATCATCATTGGGAACATAGACGAGGTACCCCGAACACCCACAGTCCCAGCAATGGCAAACAGGAGTGATCCGAGGGAAGACAAGATGATTATCAAAACAGCTGACACTGGCGTAACAAAGAAAAGAATTTGCTGTAAATTATATACGTAATCGGTACAGTTTGACAAATAAATTGATCTTATCAATAATTATGTAATAGAAGTAACTCGTGTCTCGTCATGAATCTGAAGAATGTTTTTCTGTAAATGAAGCAAACAAACAAAGCAACAACAATGAGGGAAAAAAACTACCATTACCATCCAAACTCAAATTCATCTGCTTTTGAGAGCCGTCATCGCAATATTTGGTTGCAATAGAATCTAATTGGTGATGTCACTAGAAACTAAATAATTGTTGGTTTCACTTTTATGTTATCCATGCGCTTACCACTGTTACCGATTCTATCTGTGACGTAACCGGACAGAAGAGAAGTTATGGAGGATCTGAAGAGAGACGATGAATTATTGTATAATCATATTCAAAGTGAAATGTTGTAAATTAAAATCTACCATGAATGCACGTGGAGCACCTTGTGGAACAGAGATATAGCCAAATTGTTCACATCAAAATGATATTCATAACTTTTTGGCCTCTGATGACGTCATACCTCTTTTACCTAATTGCCTATTTGCCACATAATAGATAGGCTCTGAGCCATTTCTCCTAATTGCTTTCAAATTTATTCATTTCCAAATTATTTCAATGATACAAATAATACGTATATGAAAAATATTCAAAAATGAATAAAATGTATAGAATTTGTGAATTATACTGTATGCATTGGACACCATTTTCCAAGATTGCGGTTGATTGATCATTGGCCCATTTACAGTTTTTTTTTTCTGATAATCGCTAATCAAAAATATAAATGAGGTTATGCAATGAATTAAGTTTTGCTTTGGCAAAAACATATGTTTATAAAATAAAAGTAACCTATTACTAAAGAAGCTTCACATATTGCAACTTACGTCCAGTAGAGGAAGGCATGAAGGAGATTGTATCGTGTGGGTCCTAGGTCTAAGCACGTGTCACAACAAGCTCCTAATGTAGAAGTTTCGTTCACCTGACACTGGATATCCTGTGAATGAAAAAGGATTGCAAAATTACACATAATCAAATCAAAACGGAACCATTTTAAACTAGTTTCATTACAAATGTGCGCATTTCAAAATTGTATCAAGCTTAGTATAACTAATTTCGTAATCGTTATTCTTGTTTGACTACTTTCTTGTGGCATTTTGTGTTCTTTATCAACCTCCCCCGAACATAAGTTTCTGCTCCGACCAATCGCTCATCATCTAATAGAAGGTGAAATGGAAAATATAACACATTTAGTCTGTCTTGGTTTAGAAGGTGTCGACAGTATGTTTCAGTTGGAGAAATCTATAAAGGATACATTGATGGAAAAAAAATACCCTTTAAATACACTGGATATCAACATACGATTTATAAATACTGTCGAGGTCATAACTGGATGACCGTAGCTGGACTACATACAATATAATAACTAACTTGGCATGGAGCTCGCGTTTGTTCTGAATATTATCAACATCTCACCTTGCCTCCCTGGAATTCAATTTGTAAGGGACTAGGCATATCTACACAGAAGTATAGCCCCGCGGCCATGGCACAGTCACAGAACAAGATGGCATACCTCCATTTCCCTTCGGAGTAAATGATACGAAAGGACAAAATTGTATCAAGATAAGCCAAAAAATGAATTGGAGACATATTATCACATACAGGCATAAGCATTTAACTTTTGTTTCTTAAATCCTGCAAAAGTGAAGATAAATGTTTTATTGTACTGTTGTTGTGTATATGCAAAACAAAAGAGAATTGTAATAAATGAACTACACATACATGTATCACCATTTCATCATATAAATAATATATGATATTGAATATTTCGTCTTTATTTCAAGTAGACTTTGTTTTTTTATACATGTGTAGCTTCATTTTGGCTATCTCACTATATATAAGACAATAAATAGATGTAAGTTCGTAAAGTACATCAATCACTATCAATAATCTATACTCACATTCATATGGTTTCATTTCCCCTTGTCGGCCTAGTCACATTAAAGATAATCCACACTTATTTCAATCTACCAACTGTAGTCGTTTTCTATGGCTGTAAATTATTTCATTAATAAGTTATTATTGTACTTTGAAATATTTTATCTGACGAACGTGTATTTTCTTTTTTTTAAACTAATTCTCTAAACAAAAATCTTTAATATCACAGGTTTATGTATGATTAGAATTAATATGATGCATATATAACACATAAAAGATAATGACATGTTTCATCACATCGTAAGATTTGCTGTTGATACACATTACAATTAATTTGATTGTCAAATAACATTTTAAACAATAAATTTACGTCCATTTTTAAAATCCAATTAAGAGGAGAATAGCACACAGTAAACTCACCAAGCCGAAAACGGATATGGACCTTCTATGTACCGATGTAGTAGTTCTATTACATATCTGAAGTACAGCAACTGTCGCCATTTTGGATTTAATCTTTAATCATTTTCCATGTTGATGAAGCGGTGTAATTAATATGTCTTCTAGATCTGAAGCCAATTCTATCCATGTTTATTTGTAGGTTAGCGTCATGCATGTATTGCCGTTAGGCTGAGATTTTTTTTTTTAATATTAGTTTGTAATTTTGAATCGAAAGTATATATCGGTTGGAATACTGATCATATGTCTGATCTTCTGATGTAAACAAAATACAAAATTAAATTAAACGGAAACATCTGTCTTTTGACGACGAAATTAATTTTTGGTTTTGATTTTCCTATCATAGGCAATTAACTTGTATCAACTAAATCAAAAGAAGTCACGTGATCATAATTTACCGTAAATGTGTTAATGTAATAATTGCTTTAAGGATTAGTTTACCGTAGCCGTAATAGCAATTGTTTAGTCCCAAATAATGATTTTTTAAATTTACAAATCACGGTAGAATGTCCTTGATGCACTGTTTCGATATTGCCCAAAAATCTGTGCCTTTTTCCATAAGTCGTGTACCTTTGGTAAATAGGATGCTATTACGTGTACGGTAAAACAGGCCTAAAAAACAACGGGTTCAGTAGAACGTTTGGGATATTACATTTTCTAGCCGCTGAAGCGAGCCAGAAGGGACATGGTTTGGGCTTTTTGTGGGCCCCGAATTCATCAATTTTGCAAACCTGTTATTTAGTGATTTTATTTTGATTTGAATTTGAAATATCAAGCGGTGAATCATTACCAATGTTGTTGTCATGGTTACCATCAAAAACTAAGAAGAGTCCATGCAGTTGAGTTCTTTGTAAATTGATAGCAACTGATATGAGTAAATTTAACTTAAAAGATACAGGGGCTTTGTATTAATGAGATATAAATGTGCAATATATCGCGATTTTCCAAAGCCGTATATTACAAACACATGAGTGAGATCATTCAGTGCGATACATAACACCAAATGGTTACTTTTAGTTTTATAAATTATTGTATTTTTATAAAGTGTTTGGCATTCATCTTTCATACACACTATTGTAGATTTTGCAAACGTTTTGGTTTTCACTGTAGTATCATCTGCCTTTACGTTTCACGCATAACGTATGATTTATCCATCACTCTTAATCTAATTGTACGTGACTGTCCATTATCATTACACCATATTAGTCGGAACAAACATACTTGTGAATAGTCATCAGCGGATATAGAACAATAAAAGACGGCTTTTATAAATAATGTACCTCTTTGATGTTTTGTACTTTCCTATCAGACACGCTTTACTTAACGTAATACAGTTTTCCCTCATATTTCCGTGTAGTAAGAGATGAGCTCATCCACAAACAAATTTTACACACTGGTATATTATTAATAAGACATACTATAAGCATCACTTTTCGTCATTAATAATTTAGATTACCACGCTGATTTTACCTTTATGGATTATTGGCTACACATTGTCAGGTAAGTGAGAAAGGGTGACGTTATACATATAATCCTACAACATACTTTCCAGGTATTTTCTTTAAAGGCCCACTACCTTTCCGATAGCCATACATAAAGCTGAAATTTCTTAAAAACAACAATGACATAAGAACTTGTATACTGATGGCCAAAGATTAGGTTACAACAACAAATAAATGCAAGTTTCTCTCTGTAGTCTATGTTAACAGTGACGAGTCATTTCGCGGTTTTGCTGTCTGGCGCAGTGATATTAAACTACCGTGCGGTAATTAGGACGACGGCGGGAAGCATAAAACGACCCGCGTTATGAAAATTAACATTTCATTTATTTTAAATAAAATGTTTAGGAGGTGATGATGAAAGTAGTATTAACGTTAAGCTAATAAAATTATCAATCTCGTTTTACACTTACATTTTACTGTAAAAATTGAAAGCCGTTTCGGAAAGGTAGTAGGCCTTTAAATTATCCGATAAAGAGGGATACAGAATTCACTGGTAATAAGGCCCGTAACACACATTTGCAGTGATTCACATGTTCCATTCATCAACAAAGAAATGCCAATACTTATTATTGTATTATGTATCATTTCTTACCAATGTTTAAAAATAGCATGATTTATGATTAAGGATTTCTAAATACACATACACATATACGATTATTGGATCGCATAAGCCAGTAATCATTATTGGCAATCAACTTAAATTTCTTCTACAAAATGATTATTAATAATACTTATAATAAATTCTTCTGAAAAACAAATTAAAAAAACAACACAAAATCAGCCTGTGCTATAAAATGTTCTTTAATAATGTTTCCTGCTTTTAAATAATAAGTTATAATATGACCAAATGTAACAAAGATATTATACTTTTTTGTTTTAGAATCTGTTTACAAAAGTGTTAAGAAATGACCATTTTTGATTTATCTTCCGACCATTTTTGCAGGTGCGATTCTAACGCTTTTTAAAGAGGCCGATATATTTTTCTTTAATTCGAACATGTTACTTAGATCGCAAATGTGGCCATATCTTTAACCATATCAGTTTCATCTTAACTGTAATTTTTTCGAAATGCCATTGTGTTGAAAATACTTTTGTGAAATTATGATAAATTGTTGATATATATTTATATATATACATATTTCACTTTTTAGTGTAGTTCTAGAAGAAAGGCTAAAAATACTGATTAACGGACATACACTAAGCACACTGACCCATATTTTTGTTACGCTTTTAAAAGAAGCGACTTTTTTTCTTAAAGATGCTCCACCGCCGACAAATGGTATTTTTTCACTTATCAAAAACAGGAGCAGACGTTTAGTATTTTTCTTCAGTTACAAAAGTTACTTACTTTACACCATTACCAACATTGAAAAGTTTGAGCTTCTAATTTTACTTCAAGTTAAAAATATGAAAAATAATTTATTGCATCCCGAAAAAAATTATGTTGCACTATATCCTATATGGAATGAAGTACTGATTGCGCATGCACCAACGGCAAAATGAAGTATTTTATATTATTTTTTGTGCTAATTAGACATATATATACACCAATGATTGTTCAAGTAATGAATATCATTTATGCTCTGTCGGCGGTGGAGCATCTTTAATTATTTAAAGCTATATTTGACAAACAAAAATTAGCAAATACTGGAATTGAACACTTAAAAAACAGTCTAAAAATTGCAAAAATTTGTTTTGGAAAGATGTTCTAGAGGCTTGGTGTATGACTTTAAGTGCAAGTAATATTTACAAAACAAATATTTCAGAAAACCCTATTTGATTTAATAGTGAAATCAAAATAAATCATCAAGTTATTTTTAAGAAGTTATGGTATGAAAAGCATGTGCATTTTATCTGTAACATGTTGAAAGCAGACAAAACCAATCATAGTCGTCTAGAAGAATTTCGTGAAAAGTACGATATTCAGACCAATTTTCTAGAATATCAAGGAATAAAAAACGCCTTTACACCGTCATAGGAAACAATCAACAAAATTTTAACTTTGAAAAAAATATAGCTCTTCCCAACATACCAATAAATCTCAAATTAATTTTAAATTGTAAAAAAGGTGTTCAAAATATATATACTGTTCTTATTAAAAACGAAGTTATACCTATTGCACAAAATAAATGGAATCAAGATTTTGAAATTGATCGAGATGAATGGGGAAATATTTATAAACACCCTTTTAATGCTACTACTAGCTCCAAACTTCAATGGTTGCAATTCCGAATTAATCACAGAATACTAACTACAAAATCATTTTTATTAAAAATTGGTAAATTAAACAACAATCTATGTACTTTTTGTAAAACATATCCAGAAACAATCCCTCATATATTTTGGGACTGAGAAAATGTATCAAATTTGATTGAACAATTAAGAGTATCGATAATTACTAATAATATAAGTCTTAGATTTGAAAAAACTAGATTTTATTTTCGGCAAATAAGATGGTTCTCATTCTAATTTTCGTGCTGAAAACTTAATACTGTTCCTAGTAAAACAATACATTTACAACTGTAAATGTCTTGAAAAAGAACTTAACATAAACAGTCTACAAAAATCACAATAAATTTGAATTAGAAGCTATAATATTCAATAATAATCTAAAGCGTAAACCATGATACTTGCATATCAACAAAATTGGTTAAATATATAAATAGTAACATTTCAATAAAAATGTCTCTGACCTAGGTTTATCCCCTTTGTCTGTCTTGTCCTTGGTGTACTTTTCCGCTTTATCAAGAGTTGTCTCCCTTATTCACTTTATCACTTCATTTGTAGGAAGGGAAATAACTCTCGATAGATAGTTAATGTGTGTGTACAATGTAATGTTTAATAGGATAATTGTAAGTACAATTAAATATTTGATTTTCAATAATTTTTTCAAATGTAACATTTATTATATTTGTGGTTCATGTATCTCTTATCAATGTTGTCTTGTATATATTATTTAAAAAAAAATGAATACAAAATAAATTTTGAAAAAGTGAATAGTCGGGCAAAGAAAACCAGTGTAAATGTGTTCATTGGCCTTCCAAAAGTTCTCACTTATTAATACGACGGCCAAGTTCTGCTTACGTTTCCCAGTTCTGACCATTAAAGTAAAGGAAAGTTGAAAGCATTGAAAGCGAGGCTGTGTGGAAATGTAACCACGGACATAGCCAGCCGGGAGGACGTTTTAGGATTTCCATACTTTAAATTAATTTCTTCGCACGCAGACAGATTTTGGCGAGAGATTTTATTTTTCTATTTCATAAGAAATTATACTGGATACATTCACACAATTTTACCGACTTTAGCCATCCTTGCCCGACTGTTCACTTTAAGAAAACTTTAAAGTTGTATAGTCTATAACTTTCGCTCTTTTTGTCATAATGAAAACTGTTTGAGTGTTATATACATTTTTCTCCGTCTGTCCGAGGTTTAAACTGTCTAATTTTACCACTTACAGCACTGGATGTGTTATTAAGTAAAGCAAAAATCTTTTTACGTGTACACGTGAAAATTAGGCTCGAAAGATGCCGAATCGTTCCGAACTCTTCCGAACATCGTCGCTGTGAAACCAAGAGAAAATGTAAACAATTTTATATCAACAAATCATGTGATCGACCTCAGCAGACTTGATCTACTAAGAAAATAATGCTCGCACATCATAACATTTGGTATACACAATATTTTACGGCAATGTGTGAAGTAGATGTTTCAAATACTCACTCTGTGGACATATACTAGCATGATTTGCTCAAATACATGTGCACTTACGCTAGTTACCTGGCTCACCACGTGCAGGTCGTGTCGACGTCAGTCTCGTGATACTATTCGGAATTCCGACAAAACCTGAATGTACCGAACATGGCGATGACTGAAGACGCTTTATTCAAAACCAGGAATATATGATCCCTAAATTTTGGCCCTCTTATAGGCCGACATATGCATTTTGGGAGCTAAATCATCAAATTACATGTCCATTTCCATATATCAAATGTTTAATCGACAAATCACTACAGTGAAATTAGCATGAAAAATAACTTTAAGCTACAAGATATTTGGGGGAAACAAATCAGAACTTTTGTTATAAAGCGTTAAAGTTTTCAAACATTGTGAAAAGCATGTTTTCTATCTTCTAAATTTAGGGCTAGAGGTAACACATGGGGCTATTCTGAGGTAATATATGTAGAATGGGTTGTATTTTTTAAAAAGAAAACGCCTTATCAATTATGCAAACAGTCGTATTTATTAGGAAAAACCAACTAGGAAGATATTGTGTTAGCTTGTCGTGTGTGTGGTCAAAACATATTGAAATGTCTGTGCAATTATGTACACAGACTAAATAGTTATCTATGATTCACACTAGTTCAAACTCAAGTCAACAACCTTGTGATTTCTATTCCATTTCAAACTTATGGACTACAATTTCAAAAATCTACATGCGAAATAAATCTAGTCATAGACGAATATTGACACCTTAGCAGAGATCTTTAATTTACTACAAGACATACTCGTCAAACATCAAGAACTTGGTAGCTAGGTAGCTAGGTATACAAGTTTGTAACATGCAATGGCGAATATAATGTCCGGTATGACATATAATTAGCAGCCAGTTTACATTCATCCTGCAGCTATATATACACTGACCGGTAACTACTACAGAATGTAAATGTGCGTTTATACAAAAGCTTTACAAGGCCTTACGATTTACACAACTCCATCGCGTTTGATCAACTTAATCCTGAATTGATCAGTTTCCCATTTTGTGTGATTAATCTGAATCTGTTTGTAACTATCGGATCATCATCTTTGATTTGCTTAAAGGTGTAAGTTGAACCCCATTAGGGAAATACCACCAGTTCATTGATGTAGATAAATCCGCTCCATCTCCTCTCATGTATCTGCCGTTAAGGTTAGCACGGTAGCACCATTTATACCACCAGCCCCCATGGCGCTGTACGGCACAGTGAATATGTGCCCTGTCATTGTCTTGATCGTAGGTAGAGAAACGTTGATCGTGATGGTTCTCCATTGCATCAACTAAACGGAGAAAGAAATATATATAAACCAATATTTATACTCTAAAATGGAAATCGCTTAATTTAGTAACCACGGAAGATAATTAGTTTGCAGTAAGAACAGATATAGATAAGGATCAAAATTCAAATCTACTTTATAAAACAGAACAGATGGAGTGTGTATTAATTATATATATATGTATATACATCACATCAGCTCATGCCGTTAGGTTCAAGCAATTGAGTTACATATACAACTTGATTTGTTTCAGTTTTACATATACTTCCTATGAACAGAAAGGGTTATGTAAGGACGTGACGGGATTGATGGTGGAGGAAACCCGGAGTACCCGGAGAAACACCACCGACCAGTGGCCAGTACCCGGCAACTGCCCCACATGGGATTCGAAGTCGCGCCCCAGAGGTGGAGGCCTTGTGGTATTTTGTCGGGACATGTTTGAACATTAAAAGTCTTAAATATTAGACCAGCAGCTGCACTTACAAGAAAGGTTTCCAGAGAATCCTCCAACGAATAGTTTGTACTTTTGTCCTTCGTTGGCCACCGTGAAATTCGAGTACTCGGCATACCCTTTTTCCCCATCTTCAGCTTCTAGTTCAACACGCAGTATCCGCGGGGTGGTAGTCAGAAGGTTAAGGTTATCATTGCCTTTTGGACAGAATTAACATCAGGTACACAATAAATGTAAATTACAACACTTTTGTGTAAACAAGGACATAATTCGTCATTGTTTAGAGACATAAAACTCTATGTGGCCTTTCGTCATTGTTTAGAGACATAAAACTCTATGTGGCCTTGGGTAAACCTCCAAATTTTGAATTTTTATTCAACCTGAATCCTTTTCTATAATAGTGAGGATTGACGCATTCAGATTGAGAACAAATGAAAGATCACATGTATTTGGACTATGATACGTTTGGGTATCGTAGAAAACCTACATTGCATACAGTATAACAAGTTTATTTGCTTGCCTCAACAGATGCTGAACGTGTTGTGTTTGCAGATGCGTCTGTTATTTTTCTTTTACTGTTTTACTGATATAGAGAGGTTCTCCAACAAGTGACTGTTGGTTATCAAACTCAAATTATGAAAAAGGCACGAGCTTGAACGAGTGTCTTTGAAATTCAAAAATTAAGAATAACTAACAACAGTTCAAATAAACATGACAGACAATAGGCACCCATTTTGAACTTAAGTATACCTTGGTGACTAATTTGAGCCAAATTATCTTTGAATAATCAATTACCTGTGATACAGTAAAGACATTGTTATTTATAAGAAAATGCGCTATGAACATTGGACGGAAGTTAAAAGCCAATCAGAATCAAGATATTTCAGAGATGACCAATCAGAGGCGCCGTGTTTAAATTTAAACGATAACCAACTGCTATGGAATTTATCACATTCTTTTCCATTGTAAAATATGTATAGTTATGGGATAAATACGTTTAAAACTCGTAATCTTATAAGATTAAAACACAAACAATTGTATACCTTTCATCGAATTGCTGTTTATATTGTTTTAATCCTTTGATATTTGTTTTAACTTTATACTTATCGGACGGAAAAGTCATCTTCAGATCTTCCTGATATCTTACCAATCCAAAAGTCTCCATGCAGATCTCCGAACCCCATTTTGTAGTCTGCCCATTCGCGATAGAAATCAACATCTCCAATTGTTCTTCTCTGAATAACCTGCAAGAGGTTTCAATAGCATAAATGGTAAATCAATTGGAATCACAAATATACAAGTCAACCACCAGAACAATTACTTACCATGCAATCTACACAGAAATATATATATATATAAAGATACCTTGCAAAACATTTGCGATTAGCGGCTGATGGATTTGTTCTATAATATGGATTTTGGAAACAATATTATTGTGAAAGGAACAGAGTGCGTTATCATTCACTTATTAATGCATTAATACGGTGGCGATTAATAACTTTTTTGGTTTTGGAATTTGAGTACATCATTTATTGGTTTAAGAACTTCGTTTTAACTTTTATATGATATTGTTATCTTTGTTATTTATACAATATATTATATATATATATATATATATATGATGTTGAAAAAAAAGATGATAATTTCCATTTTGGATAAAAGTCATACGTACAATCCAGGGTCCGCTTGGTGTCTCCATGTCATTGTACACTTGGATATGGTCACCACCTGCTGTTGTGATGTTGTATAGCCCAGAGACTTTGAAAACAATTTCGTTATAAATTATGTTGGGCTATTAAGTTAACTTAGTCTAGTGAATAACAGTGACAACCTCCGTATAAAGACTAAAGGACATTTTCGTATAGACACTGATGACATTTACAACATGATTTAACCTGTGTATAAATACCACCTGACAATAGAGATAATTTCCCCTTGGCATTGTGGAATAAATGTTTGATAAACTACATTCATCAAATATTAACTATAATAACAGTAAAGAAATGAGGTAAAACGACATTCGTAAATTAATGAAAATGAGATCAATAAGGTATGGATAAAGGTTACATATACCGTACCCAGCTGCTGGTGTTTGACACACCGAGATGATATAAAAATATCAACCTGCTGAAATTTAGCTTATTCATAAACGATATTGTATTTCATCTATATACGTTGTATAGTCAAACGGTTAATCTATCTATATACATTGTATATATATGATATATATTTATCATTCTATTAAGGATTTTCATTCAATACAATAAAAAAATACACTCAATAGACTCTCAAACACATACACAGATACTGTAATAAAAAAACTCCTATATTTAACAATTGCATATACACCCACACAAATACAATAACTGCTAACTAAATGTTTTGCGTTGTAGTATTTAAGAAGGAAAATATTAGACCTCTCCAGATGTTCCTCCTCGCAAACTGGGTTCCTGCCAGCAGGAAATGGAAGGTGTGGCTTCCTCTCAACCAGTCCGTGAAGGAGTTAGCTCGGTGATGTGCTATGAAAGACTATGTCCTCCAGGGGTTTCCTTTTTCCAAGTCAGTTCCCACCAAGACCTTGTTCATACATGACAGGTTGTGCGGTCATTGCCAGTCGGGGGAGTGGTCTGGGGATCAGATCTGCGAGCACATCAACTTGCTGGAAATGAGGGCTGTTATGTTTGCTCTACAGGCTATTCAGACGATTTTACATTCTTAGGGGTTTTTTGTGGCTGCGGACAACCCTACGTTTGTCGCGTGTCTGGAGAGAAAGTGGGGGTAAGGTTTCACGTCCTTTGTGCCCTCGCCATCCTTATTTTTCTCTGTCAGGGAACGCAGTCACCTCTCTTAGTCAATCATCTTCAAGACATGTTGAATGTTTTGGCGGATACTCTTTCCAGGCGTCGCAAGCCGTTTCTTACAGAATTACAACTAAATCCCTCGATCTTCGAGGGCATTTGCCAAGTGTGGGACAGGGCTCATATAGACATTTTTGCCACTTTGCTTGACCAACCAGTTGCCAACCTTTGTCTCTCCGGTGCAAGATCTTGTCGTTTCTGGTGGATGTTTGGTTCACCCACTCAGAACCAATCTCTTGTGTCAGCCTTGGCTCGGACGATGCATACCCGCCCCAAGATTTTACATCTTCACGCGAGGAAGCCATCTCAGGAGGCCTCGCTCAGACAGGCTTTTCTTAAGCTCGCATCGCCCGATCAATAAGGTATTCCTCACCTGCCGTCTACAAGTCATGGAAGATCTTCTGTGATTGGTGTATCGACAGGAAGATTGATCCTGTCAAGGCCTTTGTCCATCTGATTGCAGATTTCCTTCTATATTTGTTTAAGAAATGCAAACTTGCCTCTGGTATTATTGCAAGCTATCGCATAGTTTTTTTCAATGTACTGTCTTTTCATGATAGACCAGCGGTAGGGTCTTCCACCTCTTTGTCTGCGTTGCTTAGGGAGTTCAGTCTGGATAGGCCTAGAGTATGGCAGTTAGGTCGACAGTGGAATCTAGCACTTGTGTTACAATCACTAACGGGGGCTCCTTATGAGCCTTTGGTGTCGTTCCCCATTAAGTTTTTATTTTTATTTTTGTCTGCCTGTTTCTCTTCCCTCTGGCCGAGGAAGAGTGATATCCATCTGTTCACTCTTCGTGCCTTTGTTGGGCCAGATATAGCTCTGTAGTTACCCTACTCACTGATCCTGCCTCTTTGGCAAAGAATCAGGTTCATGGTTTGTAGCCGGATCCCATTAGGTTTCCTTCCTTTACAGTCTGAGGAGAATGATCGGTTTGTTTGTCCCTCTCTGGCGCTTAGGTTTTACCATGATAAAACTAGTGGGCGGGGTACTATTCTTGACCATTAACCCAGTCTGGTTGTGGCGGCCCAGTCTGTGACTGTTCCTCCTGAAGAGACATTACATTTATTTATAGTTTTTAACTGTATGCGAGCAGCCATCGCAATGGTACATCCTTTTCTTTTCTTTTCCTTTTCAGGAGGAGGCATATCCAAAAATTCAAGGAGAATAATTCGAACTAAGTTGAACTTTACGTGCACCGGTAACCATGTTGTCATTAGTTTTCGATAGCAACAAGCATAAAATGAAACTAGACATCATACCGGTCCAAAACAAACATGTTTCGAAAAAGCTGCTGAATTATAAACAAGAAGACTTACCGAGAGAGAAGTACATTGTACAATTGGACATGTCGGCGTTCTCCTCCTCATAGAGCAAGCGGGAATAAGTGTCACACCTTCCGTTGGTCTGATTGTACGAAAACGATAAACAACCGTCTTCGTATTGGCATTTGGAAGCACACATTACCCTACTTCGAATTCCGATGTCGGAACTACGTATATCCAAACTTAACTTTTGATGATTTACACTCAGAACTCTTGTAAACAGATCTCCTGGACATGCTTTTGCCAAGATGAATATATTTATGGATGTTACGAGCACACCAAGATACTTTACTTTCATTATACCAGATCCTACAGTATGTAATGTCTGCTGCGTTCATGCACCGATGAATCAATCTAGTTACGGAGTCATTGATAGATTAACGATATCCTCACTTTTTGAATACCAACAGGCATTTATAGGTTGTTCGTTTTATCCAGCTAACCAATCCGCTTCCTGATAGAGTCTGCTTGCACCACATAACGAATAGGGATCGGTACTATTTATAATTCATGAGCTTTATTGGTTAAAACTGATATGAAGCTGGTTGGGTAATAAAATGCTTGATTGTATTTCTATCATTTATAGAGCAATATTTTCATTGCCACTACACAGTACCTTTATGTTGCTAGTAAACCCAATGTATGTTAATTTCCAATATTGATATCGCTAGTACGGCTGCCGCTCTGGCGTACTAATACCTTCATCAGAGTTGAAAAGGTTACGAAAAGACTTGGTTTAAGTCTGTGTGAAAATTCGCTGTTTAGTCAGTTGTCAATGGTCACCCACCAGGATAGTTTCTGTTCTTATCCAGTTTAAAAGCTTTTGCAAAATTGTCATGAAAATCGATACGAAGTATTTGATTAGATTGTGAAACTAGTAACACTTCGGCTTGGTAAGAAACAAACTTTATCTAATTATTATGTTTTCCTGGCTGCAGCCAATTGTATATATAGCTTTTATTACTCTATAGACATGTTTTTCATCGATGCTTTATTGATTTTTTTGTATCATGATTTCCACTTGATATACATCTCCATATCACTTTTGGTGACAAACCAAAGAAGATAGCTTTTTAATTATTTATCACCAAACCAAATTCTTTATAATATATTTAAAGTAAGAATTTAGCTTTATATTGACGTGATCGTCCCAGACAATGTATTTACTCCATTTGGGATTCTTTCTGCTATTTCGAAAAGTGCAAACGAAGTATAGTCATTCATGATTAAAATAATTCGTATGCTCTACCCTTGATAAGCACGTGTTATATAATCTACATCGCAACCAGTAGAGCCCATAATACAAAATAAATGAATTTAGATAAATAAATACCCGTAATGATAACTTCAAAGGGTTTAATAGAAAATTCCTGTTACTACAAATGAATTATGATACTATCTAAACGAACTTAATTTTCATTATTTCAGATTAACAATTTAGGAAGATGCATTGAAACTGAACATCTGATTCAATTATGGTGAGAATGAAATATTACTTATATAATTATGAAAATGCATGCATAAAGGAAAAACAAGACCGGGGCACATAAAGGTTAGATTTTATTTCATTGGAATCTTAATAACTGTGTACAGATCTATAACAAAATAGACAACTGTCAATGTCGTATGTAAAACAAATAATGACACCACAATATATGGCGTCGATTGTTCTATGAATGAAATCGCCATTGGTTTATAGATATATCATATGGTACATTCGTGTATACATATATCGTAATTTCCTGGCTTCAAATTCATTATAACATTTATCATAATACTCCTACTTTCTGGAAAAACACAATACAAATACAGTATAACTTGTCAAAACCAAAACTTATTTAATACAGAACCCTGTGTATTCCGACGAACTTGTATGAAATTTTCCTTAATGACGTAATAGTGATGAAAACTTCTATAATCGGGAAATCTGGCTACAGCGGTCAATTATGTTGGTCCCGTGGCATTCGGTTTAGAAAAGATTACACTGTAAATGCTTCATGCTACCATATCGATCATTTACTATGGTCTCGCTTTGTCTCATATAATTTATAATTTGTTATATCATCAACAGAACTCAAATATGAGTATTTTTCATTAAAAAGTAAACACTACAAAATAAAGCACGGACAAATTTGAAAACAACTATTTTGACGTTCTTTCTTAGTTTGTTCCTCTTATGAATTGTGCAGAATTATTACCTTTTAAAACTTCTGATAGTTTATCAATGGCGCTTGTCAAGACACCAAAGAATGGTCAATGTTCGCTTAATCAAATAGTTTCATTCTGATAACTTAATTCAAATAAAATCCCTCTGTGAACATATAGTTTCGAAAAAGAAACTAGGTCTTATGCAAATCGAATAAGAGAGATCGCATTGTCAGATGTTATACTGTATAGGGATTAAACCCCGGTGACATATCGTTTGTACAATAAATACTAAAGAATTTTGCTTTAATTCCAAAATTATGAAGATCACCTAGATCAATGTAGACACACTACCTTCAGCTTTCCCCAATAATCGGTCGTCACACAACTTGTGAACTTATTATAAATATGGAATTCTGATCTATTCAACTACGATGCTAACTGTTATTTCATCATAGAAAGTGCCAAGTATTTATTTTTGATTTCGCTATGTTAATACATTGTGCCATTTCTATTTTAAAAAGTTCATTAAATACAAAATAAAATTATTCTGAGCAAAGCAAACTATGAAAAGAGCTTTTAATATTATTGGTAAATATTCATTCCATAAACTATATTGATCGCGAAAATAAATATAACGTAATAGATGATATTTATTTGTCTATTTTGATTGAATGTTAAGAAATCTGGCGGCTCGAAAGTTAATTGTCGTTGTGATATCCATGGGTGGCCGCATATACATATGACCTGGTCAGTTCACTGATAAATGTTTCAATGAAACAACTATTTATCATCAAACATAAGATATTTCCAAAACACATGTAATTAAAAATGCACTGATTGTGATGCATGAAGTACATATTATGTAATATGTAATATGAACATATACATATATAGATATTATGTCTATCACAGTTTTATTGAGCTTTACAATACTGACTAGGTTTCGGCCAAGTCAACACGTATATGATAATGATATATATACAAATCACATCACAAGTTCATGTAGGTAGCATAGTACAATGACACCCAAATTAATACACGAACCAATAATAAACTAAATATGAATCATTTTAAAAATAATATCAAATAATTAGATGTGGTACACTAAATTTCATTAGTTAGAAGTTTGAGGTTATTTTTACATATCCTTAAAGAGTTGTACGTCGAGTATTATGTCGCTATACATGGAAAACGTTTCCGCGCGAAATTGTAAAAGTGGTCAAACTAAACACTTTCATATTGGCAAAGATATCAAATCGCTACAACTGAATTTAAACGAAACGAAAAGCTATGGCTAATTAGTACCTCATGAGACGAACATTCTTAGATCATAGACGGTTTTTGGGTCTATGAAGAAAGCATGAGGAATATCCTGTTTTTGTCTGTCACTTCACAAACCCGAAATATATTGAAAATGCTTACGTAAATTGACAACAGTATCGCCTAAAATGTACAATGAAAAACATAATCATATAAATACTAAAGATATCAAAAAAATTCATATTGAAATCTCATACCGCATAGCAGTAGACATGAAAAACGAAAATAATAACTGATACATTTACCACGGTGAATTTGCATTTTGTAAGATTTCATTTTTAACAAATGTTACAGTTATTGAATGTGGTTTAGAGGTTCACTGGTGTAGTTAGTACTAACTTTTTAACCTTACCCTATAAACAAAGGCAAACCGGGGTAACAGATAATCAATCCATGTATTAATACCCTGTTTAATGTACATTTTTTAGAACAAATAATCTAAATAAAACTCATGCTTTCTAATGAAGCATTCACATCAAATTGTAATATTTACTTGAGATACATTCACTAGACGAAAAATAGTTAGTTGAAATCACAGATTTCATAAATCACAATGAGAAAATATCACAGGTATATACAATATACAATAAAAATTTATATTTTATACAATGGTCATGCATACTTAAATAAAGTCATCACAACGTAGCTATCACATCACAGGACAGGATTGTCGAGCATTAAATAAGCATGTATAATTGGATAGATTTATTCCGAAATATATATCGTAAGTGTAGTACATATCATAATAAATAAAGCAATATAAATAATGATATCAGCAACAACTAAAAACGATAATTCAACAACCATAGTCTTCTAATACTTACTAATCCATTTATATCTGTTGAAATTATTTTCTTCCTGATTAGTAATGATTTTAATAACGAACATTAACATAACAATATCACAGAAAACATTAATTTTATTGTTCTCATATTCGAAAGATTTGTTAAAACCTTTGAAGATATTCGAAAAATACGTATTCTCCTTTATTGTAGAAACAAACTGCACATATTACAAATTGCAGAAATCAATGTTTGATTCCATTTCTAGTCACCTACTAGAACATGAAAATATATTTAGGTAAATATTAATAAAATGCCAGTAAATCATCGTCGACAGGTGCTAATTTGAAAATATTGTAAGATGCACGATTTCTTTGAGTCTTTTTAACTACGATTAATATTTAGCCAATAACATTCTTCTGTTTTCTGTTTAATTTTCAAAATCATGACTGAATTGTTCATTTACAACGACGGAATCTTTAGAAAATATTACATCATGTTTACCGATATTTTGTATACATCTACACATACAGTTCACAACCAACATGCATAGCACCAGTAGATCATTTATGATAACATAGGGTTAGAATTGTTACTTAACATGCCTAAAATAGTTTTTTTAAATATCTTTGTGTTCGCGTTTCAGTGATCAGGAAATGACTGTTTACCAATCACCATCATCTTCATCCTCTTTCGCATCCCCATCACCTCCACCAGCATCATCATTATCATCGTCGTCATCGTCAACATCAGATATCTCATCTACGTCGTCATCTGGATCTAGTGCATCTTCCTTTTCATCTTCATCGTCATCATCCAACGTTAATTGCATGACCTTAGCTACAAAACAAAGCAAAAACATTCATTTGAGAAATCAATTTTATCTTAACAGAAAGAAATAGATTTGTAATCAAATGAGCTCAACTAGTATATCATTCTCTAAAGTTGTGTTTATACAACAAAATTTTTTTACAGCTATTGCTCATTCAAGGATACATTTTGATTGCTTGAGAAAGGTTAAGGGTCACCCTAACACCCGATGGCTGTGGCAAACATCACACATGCAACACTTCAATGTAGGTCCTAAACATCGATGCAGAGGTAGGATAATAAAAGGTCAGGAAACTGTATCACCCACTGTCGATATTCACATCTATAATAAAGATTATAGAAAAGGGCGGAGTTATCCTAAATTATCACGATATCTTTGTCTTTTTGGATACTGTAAAGCAACTTATTTTTTGTGCTATTACGTTTCGTGTATTTCGTTAACAAGCAGAAATGGCGAAAATCATCGTCGCGAAAAAGTGTCAAGAATGTGTAACGTAGACCCATATGATATTATGTTAAAATATAGTTAGGCATAAAAAGTCGAAAATAAGTCGTCTTAAAATAAGTTTACAGCATTGGAATACAAATGTTTGTTAAGGATTCTTTATATAGATGAAGCATGGCATAACAAATTGTGATTTTTGAGCATCTTCCGCCATCATATATTAAAACCAGGCAAGGAGAATACATATACTACTGTTGTATACGTTTGCAATTACGGAAATGGAATAACCATATAAGTAATAACAAGTAATATGGATTCGGCACAGAATCGCCACCTAAAAGGCATTTGACGCATTTAAAAAGCAATTTATTTACTAACTATGGAAACACACACCTTCCGGTTTGTATGTAGCAGGCTTGGCGGCAAGGTCTGAGACGGATGTTATTCCTACAAGTGTCCAGTGAACAACATTGGCTGTTGGAGGTCTAGTAATGCTGATAAAACTCCTACCGTCTCCACACACAACAGTAGAGGAGAGCTGAAAAGGTAAACCACAATTAATAAATTATACACAAAAATACCATTCAGTTAAAAACTATTTTCTCGGCTAAATGATAGCTAATATATGACTGTATGTGAAAGTCGTGCATCATAAAAGAGAAAAAAATACTACGATATTAGATAAAATATGAATACCACATAAAGTCGTTAATTTCGCGGGAAATATTATGTAAATCGAAAAAATATAATCCATATAAATATTAGACTGAAAAAATCAAATGCGCTGAAAAATCTTATTTCGTGAAAAGTTCTCAAATAATGTCAAAATTGTGAAAACAACAGACAAACAAAAATAATATACATGCAAACTTACGGTGTGATCCAGTCTGAAGCTAGTGACACATTCCAGAGACTTCTTGTCCCAAACACGAATAGCATTTTCTTCGTCCCATTCCGCGAGAGACAGGAAATAGGGGCTCTTGTCATGACTCACTAGTTTTGCTGCTATTCTATGTCCCTCTAATCTTTTTATCAATTCCCCTAGATATATTAAAATAAAAAGTAATAAAATAGTTTTATTTTATCGATCTCAAATCAAATGAGCCTCTTTTGATCTTTTCCCATAACATCATGCTCAGGCATTTACAAGTAAAGACTTGCCCATTGCTAACCAATCATATCCAAATTCTTGATAATTTGTATTCGTTAATTGACTTAATTGAATTCAAGGTTCTATATACATGCATTAACATAGCAATCCACAGCCCACGATACCTGTTTTAAGATTCCAGACTCGGAGAATGAAGTCATCGCTTGACGTGAGCAGCCTCTCATCGTCTAGTAACATGGAATTGTCTACACTCACGTCCAGCCCTTTCCGGTTCTGCTGAGAATGGTACTTATTGAAATATTCCTTATCAAAAAGCCAGCGGGAAGTGAGCTCCTCTGTAAGTAAATGGCAAATCAAAACCATCATATTTTGTTATATTTTGTAACAGTAACAGGTTAAAAAGATGAATGAATACAAAATAGTTTATTTCCGTTTACTAAAATAACAAAAAGCCACCAATTGTCTACGAAACTTTGACTGACATACAAGGGGCTGTCTGAAAACCATTTGAAACAAAACATATTTGGAATCAACATGAATGTTTTAACTTGCATTTACATATTTAAAGTACGACTATATTTGTATTTAAGTCTATCACTACTACAAGCCCTGCTCTACCAGACTGGTTTGTCGAATGGAAGTGTTGAACAGGTCTTCTATGTTTATTGCAGTGGTCTGACTTTTAGTTAATGGGGCATATTGAGTGACGATTTTATAGTTACAGCAGTCTAGAAACCATTCATATTAAAATACAAAGGTATTGCAATAGAAAGAAAAGACAATCAAGATAAAATTGGAAAGCAAAAACAACATTTTCAGACAGAACCAGGTAATAACCTTAGTGTATCACGTGAATGGAGAAGGGACATCACGCTGCATTTCTATCAAGCTGATGACGGTAGTAGTAAAACGGGTGAAGTAAAACGATAATAATAATCGCAAAGGTCTACAATGTAGTATTGATTTGTGACAGTGGATTCGATCATTAGATGAACACAAACCTTTCTTGAGGTCATAAATAGCGATTGATGTTGTTGAAACCGTGTCGCTTTTCTTCTTTGGATTAGGGATTTCCTGTTCTGTTTGAATGGCCAAAATGGAACCATCAGATGGCATAAATCCAGCCCAGAATATTTTGTCATCGGCGGTGAGTAGTTTGTCTCTGATGACGTGTACACAGACGTTCTTTTGGAAGTCAAATACGACAATAGGTCCTTCGTCTACCCGACACACACACAAGTTACATTTTCCAACCTGGAATATTGAAAATAAATATGAGGTATTAGATGGTTCCTCTAAATTCAATCAATAATTATCAACCTGCTTGATGTCAAATAATGCTAGTTTTCCCGCCTCAGACAAGAATCTTTTATTCATATTGGTTAAAAAGACGTCACGTGATATTCAAGATATAACGTCATTAGCAACAAGATGACTGTCAAGTAACGCTTCGCGACGACGGCACTCAAAGAGATGGCGACAAAATTTTTGTCAATGAATGATAGCAGTGATGACCACTTTCAAAGCAAACCAAAATCGGCAACACTTATTTAGGACTATTTAACAGAAATTGACCATAACAACGCATTCGAGTCATTCAATGAGGTGAAAGGTTTTGAGTCGTTTTGGTTTCCATACATAATGTATTTTGCAGTTATTTAATGGAAAGGGTTGTGGACGGGATAAATAAGATAAATAGTTTGCCCTAATTCGGAAAAATATTGTATTTAACATAAACATTATCAGGCTCGGATTCGCCTTACCAGTTACAAGTTTAAACCTAATATTTTTTCCATATTAGGTCACTTACAAACTGTAACTAATATTGTGAATGCCATCTCTCAAATAATTCAAATATTGTTAATACGTGCTTTAATAAAATTTAAAAACATGACTTAATCTACATTATAATAGAACAATGAAACCAATGATTTGAAGGTCATCTCTGAGAACGTACCGTTAATGTTGAATCGTCTAATCGTTCTTTCAACTCTTTAACATCGTTTGGAGGATAAATGACTGCTTTCGTTTTCCCTGACCTCCTGTCATAGGTTTTGATACCTTTCTTTCCCCTTGTCATTGTCAGTATTTCTGCGAATATAAGGCATATAGGTACTAATACCAATACCGTTATATTAATTACATTTATTTTATAAGATGTATCAGCTAAAACACTTTAAACAATATCAATAAACATTGATACACAGACCCTTGAACTTATCTTAAAATAGCGTCCTTCATTGAATGATGGATATAGGCTGTGTTGATTTTAAAAAGAATAAATGGAAATAACTTCCTTAAATGATGTCTTTCTGGTGAAGATGGATAGTTCATTACAAAGCTGCAATACTAAAGAACTTTTTCGAGTTGAAATTCGCGTCAGCAATATTCTGAAATTGTTTTGCCAGATATGCCATATATAATTACATGCCTTATTAATTATTTCACTGAATATTTCAAAAGGATTTTGCGATAGGCTAAGCCTATTAAGCTTTTTCTTACTTGGCGTTTCTTAACACTAAATTGTGTTCTTATTTTGGTACTGTTACTGTTTCATTTACAATATCCTTACCTTTTCCATCCTTTATCACTTCCACCTTATCGCCGCAGTACTTGCACACCTTGCCCTGGAATACGTTTGAGACCTCCATGGAGGTCAAATTGACTGTCTTCAACTTCCTGTTTCCATTCAGCATCAGCAACTCTTTATCATCCAAAATCTTCATCGCCTTGGGCATATCCGTCTAATAAGTAGAAACGGTTTTCTTTCATTTGTGTAATTATATATACATGTAGTCAGTATGTTTTCAAAGTGTTTGCGCCAAAATCTACAAAGATCATGTGTCAAACAATCACTACACATTGGAAGAAAGTTTAAAAATCTATGAAAAAGTGCTACTGTACATTTTTACTTTGTCTTTAAATTAAATTATACTCTAACAGTAGTTCAATAATACTAACGAAGAAACAAACGGATAATTCAAATATATTACTTATTACAGACCTACATGTTTGTATAAATATAATGAAACTGACCATGGTTGCCTTGCGGACAACGTTCTTTGTTGCAAGGTCATACACCATCAGTAATCCCGAGTCTGTCTCGTTCTTATTCTTTCTAACAGTGAGGACAATATAGCGAGGGTTTGGCAGCAGGCAGTAATCCCTATAAAACATGGTGATTCGATTAATTACCAACCACTTACTCTCGCAAAACACATGGTTCTATCATCCCTGTACATTATGATAATTCTCAACATATATTCATATCCTGTCTTGTATCATGGATTTTAATTGTTTATTATAATTTAATTATTAATCAGCTGACTTTTTTTATGTAGCCATAAAACACATTATAACCAAATTTATCATTTTCGTACAAGTTCTTTCAAAAAGTCTTTGTACGGATAGCCTAAAATCCTTTGTTTTAGTATACGTGTTATTTGGAAGTCCTCAGTTCTTTTCAACACGTGATTACAAATGTATGTGATGTAAGGTCCATCTCATTTGAGGAATATGGATATCAAATTCGTACTTGATTTAAGTGGCATATTTCAAACGATGAAGGCTAAACATACTAGTATAAACCAATAAACCTACATGACTTTGTCGCCTAAAGAAGAGCTCTCTGTTTGTTGCTGTTTCTCTGGTTTCGTGATATCCCAGATTCTAACTGCCGTGTCCTCGGATATTGTGGCCAGTGTCTTCCACGATCGACAGATCACGCCATTTACAGTTGAGGGGTGAGGTAAAACTTCACTTCGTTCTTCCTTATCAAGGTCATATACAACGATGCCGTTGTCATGCTTGAAGTAAAGTCGCTTTCCATCAGGAGTGAAACGATAAGTATCGCAAAAGTCTTGTTCATTTCCTGAAAAAGAAACCATCCGATATTGAATTAATCTCGGAACTGACAACTTCGAATGCAGAATCCATGTATTGATAGAGTCAGTGGCCAGATGGTCCAATGGAATATATATCCGATTCTTACCCAATCCCTCATTTTGGATTGACATCTAGAAGTGTATTAGTCTCATGCATGCATAAAAACTACACAGAGGAGATAAAAAGAGCAGTGCAATCGTAAAGAAAAGTGAAATAACCTATTCCATCATGTTACCAAGTCATCGTGCTTCGTATTTTGAGGTTAATTAATCCTTAATTGAAAATAAAATAGCATATACCCCAAAATATGATGGATATCAAAATGCAAGAAAACCTGAGCTTTTGATTTTTTTAAATAGCATTTTACATAACAAATGTTTTTACATTGAACGAAGTGCATGACAATACTGATTTTACCCTTAATGACTCGGGTCCTCTGAAGGGTCTCGAGGCTGTAAAAGTTTAAGTCGTTATCTGTATAGTTAGATACCACCACGCTAGTCTGGTCTGGAGTGATAGCCACAGCATCTATTGTTCTATCATCAGCTTCGTCGTCATCTGGCGGTGGGGGTTCAAATACCACCACCCAGTTGGACATGGTCTTCTGTTCTATATCTATCACACTGATGCGGTACCAATCCTCATCCACAACTACAATATACCTCTCACTTCCTACAAGTAAAAACATTGGTGACTAACCTAACTGCATTCAAATCTGAAGTCTTGAAGGCAAAAGAAAATATGTAATGCGGTATTCATTTTCTCTATTCCATGTCTGACTTCATCTGTATTTACCACTTTGAATTGGAAATCATATTCTAGTTTATAATGATACTCTATAAGTATAAGCCGCATGGGGTTAAACAAATTGTTTTGCATATTTGTTAATAGCTCGCGGGTAACAAGCAGAACATTCCAGTAAATATCTTTTTTTATAAATTTTATAGAAAATATGACTGTCAGCAGTCCTTCGAATCTTGCAAATAACTATTTCTGCAAAATTTGGTTTAGATTTAATATAACAGAATTTGTTAGAGACCCATTTGCACCACAGAGAAAAATTGGTAGTTAAAAGGTCAAATTGGTCAGTGCAACTATTTGATAAAACAATCTTTGAAAATAAATTTAATCTGTCCACACATATTTTATCAGGAACGCACAGTGTTAAAGGTATGAGAACAAGTAACACCAATTAGTATGCGTGATATTATAAATATTATGACACTTACCAGATATGACACTGGGGTTGCTAGACGCAATATCTCTCATTGGACTAGATTTCTGTAAAAACGTCACATCCGTTTTCTTGCCGGTGTAGGCATCAAACAGAGCCCCGACCTTGCCTTTGAAGATGGCCAGGGAACATCTGTCCTTGCCAGCCGGTGTGTAAGCCCCCGATGAGTGGTTTAAGGTATAAGCCACCTCCCCTGACAGTTGAATGGCCTTCATGTTTTTGGCATACTCCACAAGGATCATCGAATCATTGGCTATAAACGTGACATGATCTGGACCTTCCCCTAACTTATTGAAGGATTTAATTAACGTTCCATCTTCAACGTTCCATGTTTTAACACTCTGTTCGTCATCATCCGCACCTGCAATCGTTTAAACAATTTGAGCCAATATTTCATAGCAAGCTTTAGGGTCTGATCGTTGAAAGCTTTGAATATACTATAATTTGATATATACACGCGACTCTTAAGATCATCAAAATATGTTTAATTACAAGGTGATTTAAGATACAATGTTATGACTGACTTCAATAAGCAAAATCTAGTTATCAAGGACCCATACACGTAGCGATAGTTTTGCCGTCCTGTGTCATGTCCAGACCGGTCACAGCAGCCGTGTGTTCTGACAGCATGTACACCATCTGACCCCCAGGCTTGATCAGGATATCTTTGTCAGGATAAAGGTATGGAGACGGATATTTCTTACACTGGGAACAAAACTGAAGCAGTTCTGGATTCTGTGAGAAGAATTAAATTTACTTATATAACATTGATGCTAAGATATATGGTTCTTACATGGGGCGCAATATTAGTGATAGTAATAAACTTATCAAGCCATAATCATTTCATGGTGTGGACAGTCAAAATAATTTCCCTCGCTGTCAGTCAGTACCATTTTATAAGAATATATCATTCAACAGGTTTAAAAGCATATGAATATATGTATGTAGATTCCCTCACGTAGTTATTAGCATCCGGGTGGAATTTTTATATCCCAATACTTGCATCCTATCCATGCACTTTGACATATTATAATACTCCCCTAACAGACATATGATGGTCTTTATTGATAGCCAACACATTCTCTCTAATGCATCAACATCACTTTGAAATATGACCATATGACTCAATCTTATTTGATTTATCCATTCAGTCCCAAAAGCTATGTGAAGGTCTGTGATACCAGTTTGTACGTAACATTACTGAGAGCCTTAAGAGAGAAAACTGATATATCTGTGTTTAAGTGTATGCAATATCTACCTTCTCTTTCAGTCGATTTGTGGTTTCAGTCGACATATAATTATCTTTACTTATGACATACCTGTTCTCCTGCCAGCCGTATGAGAAATTGAGGTGCCAACTGATAGGGGTCGTATATAAGAGCTTGTTGTGACAGCTGCATACAGTCATGTAGCATCTCCACAGCATAGTCCTGTGGCAGCTCTTTTTTAGCCGCCTGATAGTCGTACACCACATTCCTGCCAGAGCAACAAAATATATCTATTTACACAAAATTCAACACATAAATGTATCACCACGTATCAGCGTTACTGTTACCACTTTGCAGTATAATATTTCAATCTAAACAAAGAAAATGAATGTTCATGATGACGATTTTTGAAGCACGGGTCTTTCTCCCACTTGATCAGCCTGAAAGAGTATCAGAGGGTGGTCATGAACTTATAGAATATTATACCCCCTTTGAGTGAGACAGAATGTTCTCAACCCAAGGGGTAAGATTCTGGAGTTGTCAAATACGAGGCTTTGCTGAGAGTTTGATAGCTTAAGAGTCTTATCCTGAGGGTTGAGATATCCAGTCACACCCCAAAAAAGTGTGAATGATTCTTTTTCTTTTACCCTATGAGAGCACGAGCAAAGAACTTGTGTAGCTTGTCTTTACCCTTGGGTGGGATAACAAAATATCAAACCGATGAAATTGTGGATATTCTTGTCCAAGGTAAAAGAAAAGTTGTTCCCAAATGACCTCTTTTACCAATAAGAGATATCTGTACATACTTTGACGTGTTTTGTATTTGAGCTAGGTAAAAGTATCAGGTTAAAACGGACCTGACTGATGTAGAAACAAGCTTGGTCAGTAGAAAATGGAAGTTGGCTAAACATTCCATCTTAACCTCCTCCAGATGGCCAGCCATTATTCGATGGAATGGAAGATTGTTCATTTTCCGAACGTTGTATGTATCGCCATATTTCATTGGCTGAGCTGCCACGTGACGGTCTTCTAATCCGGATTTCCCTGATCGATCTGTGTAGGGCTTTTTGTTACCTTAGAAAAATGTTACCATTGCAACAATAAATATAGGAATGCTATTCATAAAGATTATATTATGTATAAAGATACATGTATGACATTACGTTAAAAGCATGGTTCCGTCCTTTACCTATATTTGACTTGACATATGGCCTTTTTATCTGACTCTTAGTACCTTTAACATCGCCATTTGACTTCATTGATACTAAACTGAGAACTGGCCTATAATTTTTGATAGCTGACCCTTGTCCTTTGGTATGAATATTTGTCTATTATATTATACTGACCTTCATATTAACAAACTCTGTCTCTTTAATGATACATGTATTTCACCCTTGTTCATTTGTATGGAACTTTGTCCGCTGCTTTATGTCTTATCACATTTGCTTTCCTCGATACAGTCTACTTTGATACGGTTTTGACCTTGAAACTGACCTTTGCTCCATGTGCCACTGAAGAACTCCGCCAATCCGGTGTGGAGGTGACGTGTGATCTTGTCTCCACAGTAGCGTGACCGTGCGGCTTCTATGAACTGTCGATGATACCAGTACATTACTCGAACACCATCAGCTCCCCTCTCCACTGAAACATGTAACAGGCAGTTAGCATAATCAAATAAGTTCTTAATTAACTTAACGACTTCTTATTTTGAACTTTGGTGCTTCCACATATAAAGGTTAATATCTACCTATGATTATTTCTTACGGGGGGAGTAAATACGTTTGATGTAACGTCTGTAGAAAGTCCTTTGCCAACGATGTATTTTATGTAACCTGTAAATCAAGCAGGGAGAGATTGAGACTCGGTATACATCCTATATTCTTGAGATATATATATATCTACACCCGGACCAACTCCAGTGAGAGCAAGGGATATGAGGAGGGATGACCCGATGAAACGCTTTATAAAATACATCTTACCTATGTATTCCTGTAGATCTGTCCTCAGGCGGACCAATAGGAGTGGGGGCAGACGCCGTATGGGTGGAGTCCAGTACACATACACATCATTAAGGACAACATCATCACATGATAGAACGTCTTCTAGTTCTGACTCTGACAGGCCGCTGGTTGCTGCAAAGTGAGTATTTTATGTCTGATTCAATAGAAACTCAGTTTCATTATATTATACTTTATTATTTTCAAAATCCAGATCTCCTGAAACATTACATGTGCAAACTTTCTTTTGGTTTATATTATTTTGCATGAAACTGGAATGAAAGCAATAATGTATCAACATTATCAATGATTTGGAATCAAAACAGATGTAACAAACACAGATATTGTCTTTGGAACTGAGCAATACAAGACATGTGCAACAGGAAAAGTAATACTTTATACAAACGTCAAAGGTCTATTGATACTAAACAGCTTGCAATGAAATACAATTTGGAGAATATTTCACATATCCAATACCAATGGAACATTTGAAAAGCTTTTAAAATCAGTTCTTTCAGAAAACTTTATAATTATTTTCTTATGTGTTTTTGTATTGCTGGCTGGTACGTTTCAGAAAATCAAATTGACACAAAACAGAAAAACACAAGTAAAGCCTAATTGTGAAAATAGTTTTTCTTCAAACTGAATGAAAATTAACACTGAAACTGAACGACTCACCAGTAGTAAGGTAGCCAAGTGCATGAGAGACAAAGATTTCACCGTGCCTCACTTCCAATCGGGAGTACAACATATTGATGCTGTCCCGCACCGTAGCCTGAAGTCTTGTTTCGTCCACAGAGGAGAAGGAATTCCACTTACATGCCTCGTCGAAGGAAAGCTTCAGGAACAATGGGATTGGACACTTGTCAAAAGCCTCAGTGACAATACTGCGCTGTTCAGCGGTCAGTGTGCGTTTGTTTGACTTCAACCAACTGTCTAAGATATTATTGACGTCTTTCTTCTCCAGAACAGGAACAGGAACAAATAGACTGGGATCCTTTAGTTTTTGCTGAAACAAAATAACAGGTAATAAGATATTTTGTTAACATTTTTAAAGAACCCTAAAGTGGCAAATTTATGACATAAATATATTTCAGTTTTCTTAGAGTTCATGCATAGAGCGATGTTCATGATAGATGTGCTTAAAGACCAGGTGTTACTTATGCCTTTAAATTCGTCTACCTTTCATTCATTTATATTTATTCACACGGCTTAAAGATGGAAACGTTGTCTTAATCAAAATTTGGTATGCTGTCTAAATTTTGACTGACCCCGTTATAATTTTTCAACCTTCATGACTTTACTCTTGTGTCGCTAGTTATATTAATTTATATAATAAGTACCTGTAGTTTAGGGTAACACTCGTATATATCATCCTCCAGTGTTGACACAATGACCTTAACACTGGCGTTTAAAATTGTGGGTAGCCATTGTAGTGCGCGAGCATTGTTGGTAGGGTCTAGTTGATCTAGTGAGTCAAGCATGAGTACGATTGGTCTGCTAGGTCTAGCGTGACGGAGAGCAAACTGCAGTTCCTTGATCAAGTCTGTCAAGTCCTATCAGTGATTGGAAAGTAGAACGTTTACTTTACATATTAAAATGAAGTTCAACCCAATCACAGAAAAAGGGAAATGAGAAGAGTATAGCGACTAGTATGACCTTCAAAGTAAAAGTTAATCAGATTTTAAGTCATTGATAATTGACCATATCCAGTCTTGCTAGACTTCTCCCTCCATATACATTCTGTAATAGGTCTTATTCCTGGACCCCATGCGACTGTAGTGGGAGTTTCACTTTCCATCATTGTCTTTTATGGGAGATAAAGAATCATAACCATATAGTGAGACCAGGTTTTGGCTTGACCTTATAAAACCCTCCAATTTGAAATATGGCGATTTTGTTTAATAGAGTACTAACTCTGGTTATATATGACCAACCTAGTTCCTTCCATTCCCTAACTCATTGTAGAATCAATATGTTGAAATAATATTCATAATCAGATTCTCTTGAATTGTAACAAATTCCGCGAAAACATTTTCGCTTACAATGATGAAGACACTGGCACAGATATTTCTGTATGCTAGATGGGTAAAAGGAGCATGCATATATAACAATAAGGTGGATACAACATAGAATCAAAAGCTCCTTAAGTTTGTGGTATTTAGGTATAAAGCTGCTGTGAAAGAGGAGAATGAAGAAGGATGGCAACAGAATCATTAACAAAATCCATACTTTTGGAATATATATCAATCTCAATATAATATGTCCATCTTAATATAATGTTCAATAATGGCAATAGGTACAGCAAAGTAATGCATGCATCCTTTTCAAGGTTTATAAGGGCCAATATATATATATATATATATATATTGTGAACATATCTTTAAACCACAACATTCTGTATTTGCATGTCATAGAGTTATCTCCTCTTGGGAATAAATATTTGTGAACAATATTGGCGTCTTACATTGTATTTTTCGAGGGACCCGTGAACGACATATCAATTTCCTGCATAAACTGATGTTGTAATAAGTAATACATATACATGTAGTTCCAAGAACAAAAAACTGAGTAGCATGCAAATACGGAATATCAAATGAGGCAATCGCTTCCGAAAACCTGATAGTCATTGGGTATTTAGAAACTTTGACATGTGATTAATTAATAGGATGTTGTGCCATGAAACGCTATTTAATATTGGCACCGTTTTAAGCCAAATGTTATTCGAATGTTAACTTTGGAATTCAACACAGAAATCATATTAAACCTTGTACCAATGGTATCAAATTTGAAAACATTATTCTATACGGGTAAATGCACTCTGTGAAAGAAAAGCTTTCTGTTCACACAACCCAAACCTGACCTTTCCACTGTCCACAATCTGTAACAAATAGTCGTCAGCAACAAAGATATTATCATATACACTTACATTTCTCTATTGACCGTGTTATTCAATCTATTGAAAACATTGTGAAATATCTCACACAAAATGCAAATTATTATTATGGGAAGAGATTGCTGAAGACGAGGAATCCCAATTTTTTAAACAAAATTACTTCCCCTTAACTATGGTTTATAAGCCCCTCCCCTTAAGTCTATGTTATCGAAGTGAACTACTCTCCTAGGTTCTTTAATGGCCCTGGGCTGTTAATAGGATGTTAAGTAATCAACAAACAAATCTTCAATCTTACTTATCAGTGAGTTATTACCTTGAATACCAATTTATTCATTTGAATTACTCTATTTTACTATGAATTTCTCAAGTATCCTTCCTCCCCACTTAACTCTAAATATATCACTCATAGATATAATTTACCCTCCATACTTAATTTAATGGATTTCAGATTTGAATGACACTTAAATTATGATTGTTTAGAAGACATGACAATGTTAGTTACTTCCCCTTACTAATCCAAACACACGACAGTTATTTACCTCTGGCACATCAATCTGGTAGCCATAGATGATATTGATCTGCTGTATGATGCTCATCAGGAGACCGTTGATGTTAGAACTGTCAGGTGTCGTCCCTAAAAATCTACAACAGAAATAAATAACCAAATTATCAGCTAATCAATACTTTCCATTCTAAAAACTGTTCGACTTGTTTATAGGTTCTCTGAGTCAATGTTGTTGTGATTTTGAAAATAAATCAACTTACTGAATTTTAATGCTCAAAACGGTACATTTTGAAAACATTAGTGACTGAAATTTTGCGGCCATGATAATTTAATGTAACACACATAAAATTCATTCTTGAACCTGCTATACTGGATAATCTTAAAAGATTCAGCCAAAATCAAAAAGAGCAAGAAATATTAAAACAAAATTACACACAAAGAATAAAGCAAGAATAAGAGAGAAAATAGCACCTTAAGAAAATTTTCATCAGAAAACGTCATGGCAACAAATCATACATACTAATTATGAAAAGTTCATTTCAGATCACAGCATGGCATTCACTAAAAAACAAATTACCAACCTGATAATGACGACAGGCTCAGTGTTATTCATCCAACTAGGAACCAGTTTGGCGGCCATAGCCATGATGGAGGTTTTGCCACATCCAGACATTCCATGGATGACCAGTGGCTTTTGGTTCTGTGTGGTCAAGTAAGTCTTGATTTTCTGTAACAGAATCGCTCTAATAGTCTAGTCAACATTCACTACAAGCTGAATTGCATGAGTAGCTGAAAACCGACCACATTGCATTAAAATGAAAAACAGTACTCAATTTCATGTAGGTCACAGTGGCCTAGTTTTGGCATCAAATTCATTACCATTAAAATGTATTTGCTTTTGCCAAATGTAGCCAGGTAGATCTAATTTTGAGTGTGTGTTACATGTGAAAAAATATCATCCACAATTATGTTTGGCAAATAACATTACAAAAACATATCAATTATATTAATTTAAGGATCAAACAATGATGATTATTTTACCCCCAGAGTTGTCTCTCTGCCATGGAAGTTGGCACACTTTTGCTGAGAGAAGCGGATATGCTGTAGACATTCTGCGTAAAGTGGGTCAGTGTTAGGTGAGGCCTCTCTCTCCTTTATACTGGCCGAGATCATGTCTGTCACCGCCTTCACAAAGTCGTCTGCCAACTTCTTCAGGTACTTTTTATGTTCAGTTACCACCGGATTTATACCTGCACCAATTATACATATATTATATAGTACTTGTATCATTATATAATCCCTCCTGGTTCTAGATCTAAATATATGTTGTATATATACATCATCCCAATTAAATTAATATTTACCTTTATTTCAAACTGATTAAAAAACATTTAATAGAAAGATTTCAATTTCTAACTTTCATAGTATCAAAATGGGAGGAGGCTTTGCTAAATACATGGCGTAGTATCATTTTTTTTTCTTAAATGATATAAAAAACTTAAGTTTTAAAATGTTTTGTCATAAATCATCAATGTTCCTTAAGTGCAATATACTCCTGTCTGCACTTGAATTGAGACTCAATGTTACAGGATAGACATGCGAAACTCATTTAGACATTGAAAATACTGGTTCATTGAAATGATTTGGTGGACTAAAATTGTTAAAGCTAAATCGTTGCTGTAATTTAATAATGTATTTGGTTTTTAAAAAATATTAGTCTTTCTTTAAATGTTTAATAGTACAACAAATTTATTCAAAAGGAGAAAATATAACATTTATATAATTTTAACATGAAATAGCAACATTTTGTGTTTGATTCGTTAAGTGTTAGCTAGAAAGAGTTTGCAACATCTTGGCATCAATAATTACACGGAATGTTGAAAATATGCATGCTAAAATATTAATTATTTATTGTTACTTCATTGTGGTGTACAGGACTCTAGGTAATTCTTATAAGTGAATCACTAATGTATTAAAGATTTTTTTTCAGAATATTAGTTTTCTAATCAAATTAATTGCTTTTCAACAAATTATTTCTCAGAGTGAATAAGAACAATGACAATTAAATAATGAGCACAGTATCACTCTAATTATCTCCCTTGTCTCCCCTCTATATCTCATTCCTTACCACGACATTAAATACATTCAAAAAATTCTTACATTGAAAATATCACAGCTTAGAGAAATTTGTTTTAGTAGAAATATCCTTATTAATAGAAAGATTTTTGTTTTAGTTTGAACTGACTAACCCATTAAGATACATTCAAACCTCAGTTCCAATATGGCAAATTAATGTCTGAAACTTTAGATTCAATAATTCTAATGTTATATGAATAAATAATGATTTAAGTTTTTTCACAGTATGTTTTATCAATATAATATTTCAATGTTTTAATCAACTGTAGAGAGAAAAGTGTGTCATTACGAGTGAAAGAAGTATGAAAGTTTGATCATCATGACCTTGATTAATTATTAATTAAACAACCTTGTTATTTAACTACAATTTTGAAATGTACATTCAACAACAGAGCTCAGAAATATATAGTGTTTGATAGATAGATTAGACAATCAGATATGTTGAAGGTCTTTCTCCCACACTTACTACTTTATTAAATTCAGAGCATAAATTATAAATCACATAATATATACTTCCTCTGCTGATTTTCATCTTACGAAATCCACAGAAATCCACAAAGTATTATTCTATTAAATAATTACAGAGCCAATATTAAGTTCCATTGGAATTTGAATCTGTTTTTTAATTGATGTAATATAACATATTTATTTTTTAATCCAAATCATATTTTCTATCACCAATATTCTACCATATGGTAAAAGTTTTATTTTTGAAAGTTCAATATATCTGTCAGTAATTTAGTGTGGGAGAATTCAGGAAACACAATCAGTTTAGTCAATGTCCGACATGTTAATCACAGAGAATAAACTATACATGTACCATCATGTTTGATTTCTCCTGAAATAATAAAATGTTGTCATCCATACAAGCCAAAATATACAAGCAAGGTTAGAAAGATACTAATGTCATGCAGGGATATCCTCAGATCCATTGTTTTCTATAGCTCACATAAACCGAAAGATATAATTTCTGGGTATAATGTAGAAAAAAATAGAAATATATGCATATATATAACTCTGGTCTTAATCAGACAAAATACAATGCTGAGTCAGATACTGTAAACCAACTTTTTTTCGCGTGCGATTTACTTTCGAGAATTTCGCGATCATAGTAAATTCGCGAAGGTTTATCTCCACGAATGCATATAAACCTCGCTTATAATGATATATACATGATATATTTGCATTTAATTTTCAAATTCGCAAAAGTTAATCTTCGCGAACTTTTTTTTTTAAATTGAAATCGCGAAATTTAGTAGCCGCGAAATAAAGGTTGGTTCACAGTATTTCAGATAAAGATCATTAACCCTTTTTAATATCAATACTGCTATTATAATTTGTCATTTTTAATATTTTCACACATTAATTAGAATTATATTTTTTAATTAAAAGCAAATAAACAAAGCAATTTTAAATTGATACTTCATAACCCACTTGATTCCCTTTAATCTTATTAGTCATTCAAGCAGTACTCTAAAAATGAATATTAGGTAATAATTTAAAGAAAAATCCACAAACACCATTCTTAACAAATATGTGCAAGATTATGAATGCAACCTTTCAAAAGGAGTTCTGTACCATGACCAACACTAGTGAATTTTAATTATTGTTGAAATATAATTCAGACACACAATTTAACTTAATAGAATCTACAAAAAAAACATTTACCACTCAATGAACCTGTAAAATAATAGACACCACAATTACAACAATGATTGAATGAAAATCATTTATCAGTTATTTTATTAGAAAATATCTATTAAGTCTTATTATTTGCTTTTGATGGTAATAATTAAGCCGAATGCGATGTCAAATGTTTGGATATATATGATAAAAGTCATTCCCATGGAAATATGATGGCGTGCTCACAAACACATGAAATCACAAACATGAATTCAGAAATAGTTTTTAGCATCGAATTTGAAAAAATAATCTAAAATATGTTTCATTCAATAATATTAATATACCAAGCAGCTGTAAGCAAAATGAAAGTGCTGCAGCAATATCGTGAACTCTAGTCTAGTAGCTTTTAAAACATATTTTGGTGTAAAAAAGCAGTATAATATTAAATAATTTCTCTATAATAATTTTTGGCATAAAAAGAAGCATTCCATCAATAAGACACAAAAGCTAAATCATTTTAAATTTATTTTGGTGGTTAGAAGTAAATTGTATATACCTTTATCCGTCCAAGAAACAGAATAAGAAATTATGTTTTTTTGTGGAAGACACTCGGCAATCTGCCGTTGTTTTAAGTCGTATAGTAATTCTTGTGCCTTGTGAACTTTATCTTCTGGTCCAAGGCATTCTGTAAACAATAAAAAAATAAGACATTGTAAGACCATTTTGATTTTTGTATTGTTTATTTTGATTAAAAGGAAACAAACAAAACCATTATATGAAAAATTCCTCCATTTAAACCTCCTGATATAATTTTAATTTTAATGATAAATTCATGATGCATTGACAGCATTAATCGTTATTATAAAAGAGAATCAATATTATTTTATTCTATTATCATATACAGTTGAAGAACCAAGCTATATCGAAGTCCTCAAGGAATGGAAAGTCTCTTCAAAATATCAAGATTTTAATATAACCAATGAAAGATACATAATCAATAAAGAAGACAATGGACATATATGATGGGATAATATAATTTATTTCAAAATAAGCTGAATTTCATTACAACCGATTCCAAACTAAGTTGGTTCCACTGTATTTTTTAGTCATATCTATACTACAACTAACTTCATAATAATCTTTAAAAATTTGAAAATTAACTACAAGAGTTTAGATAAACATGATAAACAACAGTCACGCCTTGTGGAACTTATTTATCCCATAACGTTAGCTCTATATTTATACCGTGTGACCATTTTCTCATCTTCATTCAGACAAACTTAGCACCATATATTGTGTAGTGATATCTTTAGCGATAAAATGTAGTGCTTAGATAGCCAATTTTCTATTGTTTGATACTTTGAATAAGCAGCTACCTGTTAAACAGTAAATATAATGTTATTTAAAAGAAAATGCGCTATGAAAAGTAGCCCCAAGTTCAAAGCCAATTGAAATCAAGAGATCTTGGAATTGACCGTCAGAGGCGCCGTAGGTGGAGTGTGTAAACATAAATGATAACCAACTGCTATGGAATTTATCACATGGTTTTTCCATTGTGATACATGCATAGTTATGGGATAATATAATTTATTTCAAAATAAGCTGAATTTCATTACAACCGATTCCAAACTTAGTTTGTTCCACTGTTATTTTAGTCATATCTATACTACAACGAACTTCATAATGATCTACAGAATCATTGTGAAATTAATAAAATACATAATGAGAAGATGAAGCCACTGAGTTACTAACTCCCTGCCCTTCAATAACATTGATGTTTTAGGTTTTAAGAACTCCATTTTAAATACCTCCATCCACCAAACCTGACACAACTTTAGATATTAGTATAAGTTGTTAATAAATAAAAACCACACAACAACTGTATCAGAACTACTCACCCATGTATCTTGACAGTTGGTAGTTAGCCTCCAATTTGTCTATGTTCTTGATTACCCTGTTAAACCATAAACAGGTCTTCCCTGCTTTCTCCTTATCTAGAGATAACAGACCCATCTGGATCTCTTTTTCTGTCACTATAAGTCAGATGTAACAAAGTGCTCAATAAAACTCATCAAATGCACAATACCTTCCTATATAAAAAGATAATATTCGGCATTATCAATAAGATCGTGTTCATGCAGGGGGAAATAAAGCTTTCTTTTTTTTAAATTCATGTTAAGTGATTTTGTTTATTTAAAACCTGTATAATCTGGGACCTGACCATACCAGTAAAATATCCTGGTTCCAGTGAAATTCAGTCAGTTTTAGACAAGCTTTACTGTATAATTATATTACATTTATGTTGATGGGTCAAAGAAGTAATATCAACGCTTATATGCCAAATAATTATATTCTTGATTACAAGTAATTTATTATATATAAACAATATATTATTTGACAATACCTGAGATAATATATTTTTTGGCTGCCTCTACCCCCAGGGCCTGTTCTGCTGACGACTCCAGTGCAGCTTGCATGATATCACTTTCTTGCCACCATTTTGTTTTTGCTTCTTTACTGGCGTCCTTGTTGCTGCTGATGAAGTCTGGTAGATGTTTACTGATTGGGGAGAGTAGATACATGGGAGGGACAGCATTGTTGTCCTTTCTGTACCACCTTTTGGATTAAAATAACGGTAGTATATGAAACACAACAAAAATCATGGAGAGGCCAGATAGGCGACACACCGTAGATGGACCATCACTACCACCAAATGCTGGGACAGGAGAAAACAACAAAGCATTAACCTTTTCAAGAGCAGACCACCACTGCCACTAAACGATGGGACAGGAGGAAACAACAGATCAGTCACCCATCCACCTCCCACCAAATGCAGGGGCAGGAAAAACAACAGAGCATGCATTTACACATCCAAGAGCAGACCATCGCTGCCACCAAATGTTCAGGTAAGAGAAAACAACAGCGCAGCCAGCCATCCAAAAGCAAGGCAACACTGCCATCATATGCTGGGGCGGAAGAAAACAATAGAGCAGTCACCCGTCCAAGAGCACACCACCGGTGCCGCCAAATGATGAGGCCAGTAAAAATAACAGAGCAGTCACCCGTCCTAGAGCAGACCACCACTGCCACTAAATACTGAGGCAGGAGAAGACAACAAAGCAGTCACCCAAGCTAGAGCAGACCACAACTGCCACCAAATGTTGTGGCAAGAGAAAACAGGACAGTCACCAGTTCAAGAGCAGGCTAACCCAATATTCCTAGAACTAAATTACATTAGGAAGAGATGTTACTCATCTGCATAAAAACTACAAATTGGATTATTCAGCTTCACTACCCATTCTATACATCCACAAAAAACTACAAATTGGATTATACAGCTTCACTACCCATTCAGCACATCCACAAAAAAACTACAGATTGGATTATACAGCTTCACTACCCATTCAGCACATCCACAAAAAACTACAAATTGGATTATACAGCTGCAATACCCATTCAGCATATCCACAAAAAAAGCTACAAATTGGATTATACAGCTTCACTACCCATTCAGCACATCCACAAAAAAGCTACAAATTGGATTATACAGCTTCACTACCCATTCAGCACATCCACAAAAAAGCTGCAAATTGGATTATACAGCTTCACTACCCATTCAGCACATCCACAAAAAACTACAGATTGGATTATACAGCTTCACTATCCATTCAGCACATCCACAAAAAACTACAAATTGGATTATACAGCTTCACTGCCCATTCAGCACATCCACAAAAAACTACAAATTGGATTATACAGCTGCAATACCAATTCAGCAAATTCACAAAAAAAAGCTACAAATTGGATTATACAGCTTCACTTCCCATTCAGCACATCCACAAAAAAATACAAATTGGATTATACAGCTGCAATACCCATTCAGCATATCCACAAAAAAAGCTACAAATTGGATTATACAGCTTCACTACCCATTCAGCACATCCACAAAAAAGCTGCAAATTGGATTATACAGCTTCACTATCCATTCAGCACATCCACAAAAAAGCTACAGATTGGATTATACAGCTTCACTTCCCATTCAGCACATCTACAAAAAGCTACAAATTGGATTATACAGCTTCACTACCCATTCAGCACATCTACAAAAAACTACAGATTGGATTATACAGCTTCACTACCCATTCAGCACATCCACAAAAAACTACAGATTGGATTATACAGCTTCACCTCCCATTCAGCACATCTACAAAAAGCTACAAATTGGATTATGCAGCTTCACTACCCATTCAGCACATCTACAAAAAGCTACAGATTGGATTATGCAGCTTCACTACCTACTCAGCACTTCCATTAAAAACCTGCAGATTGGACTATGCTGCTACATCCATAACCAGGAATCATTCTTTTTCTGCTCTTTTCAGATCTTCCTCAAATAATGAATCTGCACTTCAAAGAACATTAACTTGGAAGCACAATAATTCAATCTGTCATTTACGTACAATTTAATATAGTATAAATTGAATCCACTCAGGCATGTCTAAGTTTCATTTTAACAGTAACTATTGAAACAATATGTATTATAGTTTAAGGTCATATCAAAACTAAGCATACGAAAAGACGGTTCAGATTTCCATGCAATAATCTGTGAATACTACCTTCCATACGGTTTCAATTTGTAGCCCTGATACAACTGAGAATCTCAGATAAATCACGACTGGTGTTTTACCTATTATGCTATCTAATATGTAACTTACTTTTGCAGTAATTCTTTAGCTTCAGTTGATTCAATAACCGCAAATATTTTATCAAATTCCTCAGCATCAATTTCCCTTGTCAGGGATCTGTAGCCATACTTGTGTGACAGAAGAGTCTACAAGAAGCAATTGTTCTTTAATTCAGTACAGATGTACAAAAAAACAGCTAGATTTCTCATATTATAAACGTGTACGAATAAATGAAATTAAAAGTATATACAAACATGTTTGCTTTTTTCAATTACTGTCAAGAATATCATAAAAGAGACTGGAAATAAAACAAAACCCTGAAAAAGCCAGATTGGTATCACAAGCTGAGGTATATTAAATCTTAAGTCTCTTAGAATATGAAAAAATGCTGAGGATTCCGTTTGAGTTAGGCTAAATTGAAAGTTTTTATCACCACAAAGTAAGGCCTGGTTCAGAGTTTTTACTCACTACAAAGTTAGGCCATGCTGAGAGATTTACTCACCACAAATTTAGGCCCAATTGAGAGTTTACTCACCATAAAGTTAGCCCCTGTTGAGTGTTTACTCACCATAAAGTTAGCCCCTGTTGAGTGTTTACTCACCACAAAGTTAGACCCAGTTGAATGTTTTACTCACCATAAAAAAGTTAGCCTCTGTTGAATGTTTTACTCACCACAAATTAAGGCCCTGTTGAGTGTTTTATTCACAACAACTTTAGGCCCTGTTGAGAGTTTTGCTCAACACAAAGTTAGGCCCAATTAAGAGTTTTACTCACACGAAGTTAAGCCCAATTGAGAGTTTGATTCATTACAAAGTTAGGCACAATTAAGTGTTTTACTCACTCAAATTAGGCCATGTTGAGAGTTTTACTAACCATAAAGTAAGGCCCTGTTAAGAGTTTTACTCACCATAAAGTTAGGCTTTTTTGAGAGTTTTACACACCACGAAGTTAAGTCCAATTGAGAGTTTTACTCACCACAAAGTTAGGCCCAGTTGAGAGTTTTACTCACCACAAAGTTAGGCCCAGTTGAGAGTTTTACTCACCACAAAGTTAGGCCCAGTTGAGAGTTTAACTCACCACAAAGTTAGGCCTTGTTGAGAGTTTTACACACCACGAAGTTAAGCCGAATTGAGAGTTTAATTCATTACAAAGTTAGGTCCAATTGAGAGTTTTACTCACCACAAAGTTAGGCCCGTTTAAGAGTTTAACTCACCAAAAACTTAGGCCCTGTTGAGAGTTTTACTCACCACAAATTTAGGCCCCGAAAGTTTGGCCTAATTGAGAATTTTACTCACCACAAAGTTAGGCCCTGTTGAGAGTTTCTGACACAGCTGGAGTTCCTTCAGACAGAGATCTGTGGTACTGTGGTCATCCATAGCCTCGTCCCTAACTCCCCATCTCATGTCGACTACCTGGAACTCGTACCCCAGTTCCTGACAGAACGTCTTCACTCTTGGGTATGCCTCACTCATCCATACATTACGCTCGTGCATGGTGTCTACAAGTATAGAGAAATTATAGTTTTAACTGAAAAAATTAGTGTCTGTTTATGTAAATCTATAGACAAAGAATAAGCCTGGTTCACTGGCTTTAATCGGTATTACTTATAAACAGCTAAGGTCAGTTAAGTATGGCCTCCCCGGTATGTGTTGTGTATGTGTGTCAATGATATGTTTTGGGAGCCTGCAGTATACTCATCTTGTGTTGTATTCTTATGATAGTGGAACTCTAGTCCTTTTTATAGTGCTATCTCACTGAAGCAGGCTGCAAAAGATACAGAACAGCACACCTCACCCAAATGGCTTAAAAGGCAAACAGAACAGCACACCTCACCCAAATGGCTTAAAAGGCAACTTATATGAAGATCCAATTAAAACTTTTTAACATACGATCACTCAGAAGTGAACAATGTTTAAGAGATATGTGTAGATGCGATTATTTTCATTGTATTTGCCTGGGATCTCACACGTTTGCGGTGTGTGAAGCCTGAGGAACCAAGGAAACTCAGTAACATACATCTAGTATTGAAAACATAACAAATAGGTGGAGTCTGCATACATCTAGTATTGAAAACATAACAAATAGGTGGAGTCTGCATCATCTAGTATTGAAAACATAACAAATAGGTGGATTCTGCATCATCTAGTATTGAAAACATAACAAATAGGTGGAGTCTGCATCATCTAGTATTGAAAAACATAACAAATAGGTGGAGTCTGCATCATCTAGTATTGAAAACATAACAAATAGGTGGAGTCTGCATCATCTAGTATTGAAAACATAACAAATAGGTGGAGTCTGCATCATCTAGTATTGAAAACATAACAAATAGGTGGAGTCTGCATCATCTAGTATTGAAAACATAACAAATAGGTGGAGTCTGCATCAACCACTCAACAATCAGCAACAGGTTGTTTTTCCTATATATGTTGGGTTTAGGAAGTGGAGGAGAGCCTGAGTACCTGGAGAAAAACCACAGACCTGCAGTCTATATCTGGCAATTAAGATAGAAAATAATAAGCAAAATTTATAAGTTCTGCCTTTAGAATTTAAACAATATTAGTACTAGTATATACACTAGCTCCGACAGTATATTTCAAATTTTATTAAAATTACTGTTCAATGGTATTTGTTGACTGATGGGGCATAATGTTCTTATTATAACCAAGTCTATTTAACACTAAATCATGTAAAAGATTTACTAGAAGAAGTCATAATCACAACATGTTTATCTACATTTTACTCAGGAACTACATCCGGGCAATGTCCTCCTTATCATGTAATTGTTAAAATGCTATTAAAGTCTCCTTATTTAAACTCTGATGGAATAGAGCAGTATAATTTGATTCATCATTAGATTGTGAATGGATAAAGGCGATATAATGTCCCCTGTGTGGTTAGATCAAAGGGAGATAAGTACTGGGTATTGATAAATTATTGGTCATCAAAGGTTATAGACAAAGTCTGGTTAGCTTGACAACAAATTGTAAAAATAATTAATACCTCAAAATTCAAAATATTAAAATCAGATTTTAAAACAAAGACTGAATAGAGGGCAAACTAAACACAAAATCAGAAAAAACTTTAATAAAATTCCTCTTTGTAACAGGATTTTCAACTCTTAAATGTAATCATGATTTTATTTAAGACAACAAAGCTTTCAAAATATGCACTGCCCCTAAAGTGTTAAAGGGATTTGAAGAGCCTTTAACATTTTTATATATGACTTTATCTTCAAGATAATGAAATGAAATGTGTGAAATGTCAGGTATTCTGGTACAGGCTGTCCCATAAAACAAAGTCACTCTGTTTTCAAGGTATTCAATAAATCTTATATAGATGATAAAGGATTTAAATTGAAGCTCTGAAATGTAAACTGAGTAGTGTGTAGTTACCGTATATATATATATTGATTTCTGGCCAAGCTTATGTATAAATTTTTAATGACATGAGGAAGATAAGGTAATTTAATTGATAGAAATATTAATTAAATATTAAATGCCAATGGGAGATAAAATTTGAAATTTTAATGCTTACATGTATTTAAAATGGAGTGCGATATATTATTGGAAATTTGTGTCCAAACAGGAAAAGAGCTATATTGGTGATATATTGTTGGGGTTAAAATGAAATGTCACACAGCAATTTCAATTAAATAGCTCATCAATTTCTAAAGAAACATAGATGATTTTGGATAATTCGAGCAGGTCCATCAATATTTATTTAATTTTGTTCGAACTAACTGAAGGTTTACCATAATTTAATAATAGAAAATATCACAACTGCAATTCAATTTAACACTTGCTTTAACAATTGTACAAGTATACTTCTACCTCTACCAAATTATCATTTTGAAAGTCAATATTTATTTTACACATACATATAAATTTCTTTCAAATCATTTAATAAGAAAATATCAGTGTAATGATTTTTATATACTTGGTAGCTGACAGATATTTCATGGTTTTATATTTGCATATCCAGACAGCATTCCTTGTAGGAAGGTCTTGTAACATTGTTTGGCTTATAAAGATACCGTATTTGATCCAATAAACACCCATGTCCCTTTTTGAGGCCTCACTACAATTGCCCCGGGCATAAGACCCAATTATTAAAACTTTATAGGTTTGCAATAATTTCGTCTTATTAAGCACTTTTTCCTTTTTACAATTTGTTTAAATGCCCTGTGGACTTATTGGGTCGAATACAGTATTTTCTTACTTAGTGTCCTATCAACAGCCAATAAGGATCATTAAAGGATGTACTAGGATTGAAAGATGGAGAAAGTCAGAGTACCCGGAGAAAAATAACCAACCTATGGTCAGTACGTAGCTTTCAAACCTATAACCAAATGGAGGGGGACATTAATCTGAACACCTAACTACTCAATCACCAACACCCCTAAATTACATGATAAAAATATTTAAAGGGAACAATAACTGAGTGTTAATTAAAGTTTAAGACACATCAAATTTCACTGTTGAATCAGGGTATATACTTATTATGTACATGTATATCAGGTGTTTACATTCTGGTGGTTAAATAACCAGATTAAACTAAAGATATAGACATCTTCGACAATCTTTAGGCTCTATCTACTAAAGGTCATTAGCTGTCAGATATTTACCAAACTTTTATTTCTCCCCTGTGTAAACACTTTAAAGTGACTAACTATTCCCTTTACATTTGTAATCCAATATTTCTTAAAATTGGGCAATAAATAAACGTGATGGGATTTAAAACTTGGGATTATTTCTAAGGTACATCATTTGGTCTGTGTTAACCTTAGAACTATACCATTTAAGTACCCCGGAATCATTGAACAGCTTTACCAGGTACGTTTGTTTGTTTGTGTAGGTCAAAGTGAACAACTAGAGTCATTTAGAAGTGTCTCTAGTTTTGTAGTAGCTTATTGCTAGTACATCGCAAGAAACATGAACCCAGATGTAATGTTTGGAAAACCCCTAATGGACTGGATTTAAGATTACTCCAGGCTATATGATATCAAAAAGCAACATGTATATATAATTCCTACAGTTTTTTTACAGGGTCCAGGGTCCATCGAATTGGGAAATTTAAGTGGCATAACATGAAATAGGGAAAAATGACTAAATAAAGAAAAACATTATTTTATGATTTAACTGTTTATTTATTGTACATCTGAAATATTTCAAGTTGACTGTAGTGTTCATTCAATCATTGTAGACACCTTTATTTTGTTTTTAGTATTCAACATATCACGACAATTTCATACCAAGAATGACATTCAATTTTAGATTCCGATTGGGAATTTTAAGCTACAAATTGGGAATTTTAGCTAAATTTTCGGAGGGGAATGGGTCCCTTATTCGGCCCCAGATTCTACTGTAGGAAAATCCTGTATATATAAGGTAGCTAGGTAAATATAAGGTAATACAAGTTCAATATGCTGATAGATAAAGAACACTAGGAGGCTGTTTAGTGTATTCAAATAACAATGGATGACATCATAGCTATTATGGTTTAACAATTTTCCTAAATGTCATATTTCTGTCAAATTTACTTTGATTCTAAACATGGTGGTTTATGAATTTTGATCAAAATAAAAGTTTCTAGAGTTCAAATATTCCACACATTGGAATGTTTTGGTTAGTCTAGTTTTACATCTTTCATTAATTAAAAGCCAGGGTCATTAAGGACGCATCAGGTTTGATCGTGAAGGAAAGCCAGAGTACCTGGAGAAAAACAACTGACCAATGGTTAATACATGACAAGGGATTCAAACTTGTGACCCAGAGTTGGAATGCCCACATTCAACAAACAAAAAGATCCCAAAAAACCCTAATCTTCTCATTTCCTTTCGAAATTTACACAAACTGATCGGATGATCCCACTAATTTTTCAAACAAAGACTAATGCACTGACCTGTAAATGTACTACTTGTGAAGATCCTGACAATTTTGGCAGTTGTCGGTACGTCCACTGATATGTCACCTTGTAATATCGGACTGACCGGTCCAGAATCTGTGATCCTCTTCATATTCACCCGCGTTTTCTCTCGCACGGTCAGCAACTTCATTGTCTCTTTAATCTTCTCCTCTAAAAGTTTGTAATCATCCAATAATTTCTGTTTCTTGGCCTTTTCTTCTTCTGTAAGTTGACGTTTACCATCCGGTGTGGTTTCTGGTGTGCCACCAGGGGGGGCCCTAAAAACATATTTATCGTCATAAAATTAAAAATTAAAAAAAAAATAAAAAATTATATACAAATGAACGTGTATACGGAAATATATAATATATCAATGTCTCCGGTTCTGTGTGTTACACACCTGGATTAAATAGAACCTTTATAACAAAACACAATATCAGGATAGAATTAAAATGACAAATATCTTCAGAAAATCACTGAAATCAGAAATAATCACAATTACAAAATCTTTTAGAATGTATAATATTGTTGAAAAAATTAATAAAAATATTTGAAAAGTTTGGATGTCAAAAATGTGTATCATATTTGTAATAACACTGTAAGGGAATATATAATCAAAAACTTTACTTAATTTTAAAACCAATATAATGTTAAAACTGGCACGCAATTAGATATGAAAATTTCATAACCCTGTGCTTGTATTAAAACCCTGAGCCACAGGGATCTGGCACAAATTTCTAACCAACGCTAGTAGTATATATATTATAGTATACTATTACCGTATTTTTTAACTACTGTTAGAAAATTGTGCTATGTCCATGTGCCCTGAGTTAAATGTTCTACAAATGAGTTTCAATAAGTTGAAATTCAGTACATGCATTATCTAATGTGCTTATATGTAAAAGTGGAAAGAAGAGTTTTCTAAATATTGATAAATGCACTAAAACAAATTGTAACAACAAATATTAATCCAAATTAAATAAATTATACAACATGCAGTAATAAATTGTTAGCAGTAAAAAAGGTTTTGTTTTATCTATTTTTCTTTTTCATTTTATATCATTTAGAGCACACATTAAAGATACTCCACCGCCGACAGAGCATAAATGATATTCATCATTTGAACAATAATTGGTGTTTAATCGTGTATATATATGCCTAATAAACACAAAAAATAACATAAATCTATTTATTTCGTCTTGGTGCATGCACAATCATTATTTTATTCTATATATAAAAGATATAGTGCGATGGAATTTTTTCAGGATGCAATTAATTATTTTTCATATTTCTAACTTGAAGAAAATTAGAAGCTCAAATTTTTCAATTGTGGAAATGGTGTAAAATAGATAACTTTTGTAACTGAAAAAAAATACAAAATCGTTTGTTCCTGTTTTAGATAGTGAAAAAATAGCATTTGTCAGCGGTGGAGCATCTTTAAGCAAAATTCTGCGCAAAGTCAAGTTAAGTGTTTTTTCCTCTTTAAATTCAAATTTACCAAATTCCCATCAAAAACTTTATACCATTACCATCGTTGAAAAGTTTGAGCTTCTAATTTTACTTTAAGTTAAAAATATGAAAAATAATTAATTGCAGCCCGAAAAAATTCCGTGTCACTATATCCTATATGGAATGAAGTATTAATTGCGCATGCACCAATGGCGAAATAAATTATTTTATATTATTTTTTGTGATAATTAGTCATATATATACACGATTAAACACCAATTATTGTTCAAATGTTGAATATCATTTATGCTCTGTCGACGGTGGAGCATCTTTAAACAAAAATCTGAGGACCATTGGTCATTATAAATTCCAAACTAGGGGGAGATAATTTAATACTAGAATTCAGCTTTAAGATTAATAAGCATCAAACACTTAGTGTCTGATGGTCACTTTAATTATATCTTAAATGTAAATGTCAGATCAAGCAGAAAATCATTTATATCTTGAAAGAGGTCAGCCTTGCATCAAATCAGTTGTCATAAATTACTAGTATATGTTCATATATGAATTGAGATGGAATTCAGATGATTTCTATAAATATTTTTCCTAATGTCTTTTAATTTCATGACAGTTTTGGCCAACTTCAAAGCTTAATATAATATACAGAGACCTCATTCACAAAGGAAATGAAAGCCCTTTACCATATCATAGAGTCTGAGAGTGTGCTAATACTTGTAACATATATTGGTTATTTGTTCTATAGTGTATTTCCCTATGTGCTGTAAATCCTCATGCAACTCCTAAAATATAAACAGTGCAGAGAATTAAATGTTAATTACAAAAATCACAGAAAACGATGATAAACTCTTAATACCATATACAGTATAACTTGTTAAAACCTGCCCTTTTCCAATCCGTACCCCTGCTTATTCCAGCATATTTCTATGGCATTTTTCTTCATATAATTTATCATCCATAAAACCTGTATAGTCTAGAAACTTGGCTATACCGACCAAATATGCTGGCATCTGGTTTAGACAAGTTACATAGTATATAAATCCAAAAAAGATCTTCATTCAATTTAGTTTATAGGAAATGAAGAAGAAATATATTTACCAGCAGAAATCTGAAGAGGGCAAAGCCAATTTATGACTTTACTAAACTAAGAACAGTATACAAACTGGAAAGTAAAATTAATGCTGAGTCTGCATGCATACCATCACATGAATATAAAGTTTTATCTATATACATTCACAATATAACATATATAAACACAAAATTCAAGTAGAAGGAACAACATATTAATAATTAATATTGTGCCGTCGATAAACCTGTCTAAATTGAATCCAAGAGCAGGTGCCCTGTCTAGTGTGAATGTCGGTATGGCAGGGGATTCCTTAACCAGAGGTTCCTCAGGGACACTGTCCTTAACCAAAGGTATTCGTGGTGAAGTATTGTGGGTCAGCGATGAACGGGGTGAGCTATCCTTCAACATCATAGCACCTCGGGGTAAACTTGCTCTACGCTGCGAACTATCCTTGATAGTCATAGAACTTGGTTGTAAACTTGCCCGACGCGGTAAACTGTCTTTGAAAAGCACAGAACTTTGTTGTAAACTTGACCTACGCTCTGAACTTTCCTTGATGGTCATGGAACTTGATTGGTAACTTGACCAACCCTGTGAACAATCTTTGGGAATCGTGGAACTTGGTTGTAAACTTGTTCTACGTGCTGAACTCTCCTTGGTCACCGAACTTCGTGGTAAACTTTCCTTACGTAGTGAACTGTCATTTACAATCTTAGAACTCTGAGGTAAACTGTTGTTATGAACCACAGGCACATGTAATGAGTTTTCTTTAGTGACCGATTGGGACAGCTTATCCTTATTTACATAAGGTGACCAATCTTTAATTGAGGTACGAGGTTCGCGGTCTTTTGCAACATCAAATGAACGAGGAGACAAGCTGTGATCAACTGAGGATCTAGGGGATGATAGATTAGCATTGACTTCATGTTTCTGTGTTTTAACCACTATAGGTGAACGAGCTGGCCGTTGATTTTTGACCGTTGTCTCTGGTGGTGACCACTCTTTCACATTCACACGTTTCCGTGTTGGGCGGTTTAAGGTAGACTTTGCAGTATGACCTTGACCCCTGTAAAATATTGTCTCACATTTCCACATAGGATACAACTGCAATCAAATCAGTTTGTCAACAATTTGTAACATTATTGTGTTTTTTCAGTTAATGACTTTTTTCTTTCAAATAACCTGAACCCAAAATCGTATACTTGCCTCAACTTTTAACAATACATTCATGTCCCTTCAGTTTTATTTTCTGTAAAATGCTTGTAATTACACAGAAAAAAAAAACATAACGTATTTGACCCAATAAGCGCCCAGGGTGCTTAAAAAAAATTGAAATAAATCAGCTTTAAATAGAACCAAATTTGGGCTAGCCTTTCATAAAATTATTGTACAAAGTAAGCAATAAATCATTTTTCAAAAGTAACCAATAACGATATCAACACTTTTCATATTTTCAGCATGACTTTGATTCAAGGTAAATGAAATTGGCGCCTAAAAAAAGGGGAGGGGCGCTTATAGGGAAGGGGGCGCTTATTGGGTCGAATACAGTAAGACAAAAAAAGGCATATTTGACCTTTGACCTTGACATTAAGATCAAGGTGACCAATTGACATTGCAGTGCAAATCAGTTTTAAGACTCCATAGAGTTTGATTCCTAACATTTCGAAGCAGCTAGTCACTGGAATCAAATATGGTAAATATCCTAGGTAGTTAAGTGTTCACTTTTTTACTGTAAGGAGTAAAACTTAATCTTTATAGAATTTTGATTTCTACTCCAGCTTCAAAGCTCTTTAGAAATGAGATAACTGGTTCAACAAAATTCAATCAATCAGGTAACCAGGTAGAGTGTACATGTGCTGCTTGCTGTCAAGGTCAGAATACTTCAGTAAAATACTATTGTAAATTGGGTAAGACAATTCTGCTATCACAAGAAGACTCATTACTGCCAAAGCACAAAAATGGGGTTCTTAATTTCAAAAGCAAGGCAAATAATAAACCTATTAATTAATGTTGAAAACTCCTGTTAAAAACTGAAGATCCAAGGGGAGACAATCAACAATCTTGTTCAAAAAATCACAATAAAACCTGGGATCAAATACAAGTAGTCAGTAGAAATTTCTAAATATGGGAAGGTAATCTAATGTATTAGAATTCAGATGAGAGATTAATTAGCATACAATAATATCTGGAAGGTATATATACATGTAAGAATGAGGAAACTGATTAATTAACAGTCAATGATCAATCTACTAAGTAGTATTGTTTAGAATACATCAATGAATGATGGTATAAATTGGGTAGGATGATTCTGCAATCACAACGAGACCAAAATACACTTCCCATGCCACATTTATACATGCGAGATGCATTACAGAGTATATACAGATCTAGAGGACACCATCAATAGTTGTTGGCTAGATTTTTGAAGATAAAAAGGCCAATAAATCAATCTTATAAGTAATTTACTAGCATGTTAAGATCCTGAAATGATAATTATCTTTATATATGATCATAAATTTCTGAACTTCATTGTTTGGAGCTCAAACACATTTTTGAAATATCGGATACCTTGGTACATATATCAGTATAATGCTAGCTCTCTTTGAGAACTTCACAAACAAACTGCTGGCCAAACTTGGTCATACTTTAAATAAACACTCAGTAAACATCCATACTCGGTAAGAAATGATAAGATAAAATGACACTTTAAATCTAATTAGGCTTTTATTTCCTAGTTCAAATATTATACCTTATTTCTATATTGACTTTTGATATCATGTATTTTTTTATCTGTAAATAAACCTGAAATTAATACATTTATACACAAACAACATGAAATATAAATATTGATGTTAATGTTATTCTGTACAATAAACAAACTTGCATTTAGTTTACTTTGAAACTTATTACCATGAATACCTATTACTTTTGTAATTAGCAAAAATTTAAAATGAAGGATCTTTTTTTTCTGTTTTATGACTTTTATTCAATTAAATTATTGCTTTTTTCCTTTTCCTGATAAATTTTTTTAAAAGACTGCAATTAAAAGAAGAAATTTAATGCAAGAACAAAGAACAGTGAGAAAAATATATCACAATATAATTACAGTATATATTCAATATTTTTTTTAATTGTTTTATCTTTATTTTCTTTTGTATGTTTTTTCTTTTTGTTTTTTTTTTTTTTTTTTTTTTTTGTTTTCTTAAAGGTGCAAATTCTGCCAAACAAGAGAACTGAGATTAAAAAAAGAAAAAATAAAAAAAAATAAAGGTACATCCTTGAACAGATATTTTCTTCAATTAAAACTAATCACATGCGTTTGGCTCTATATACATTTTTCTCTCTATATATATGTTATATACATAATGTAATACCTGTGGACTATTTAAGAATATATGCATATTTTAAATGAAAACGAAAGTAGAAAAAAATAAAGAATTTCTTATAGTTCATATCAATATCAAACAATAGTGTAGCTACAATGTAAAGTAGCTCATTTCATTAAAAGGAAGTGAAATTCCTTTCCTTAAAATTGTCCAGGAACTATTAAACCTCTGTAAAATTACCCTCTAAGTCCCCCTAGGCACTGCGATCACAACAAATATACACGTTACTATCTCATTTTAATTGGTGATTATACCAATACACCTGTATAATCTGCCATTCAGTGATTGACACTGATTAGAATATACCTACCATCCATTAGGGGCCCCCTTTGTGGGTTTCTTGCTTCCTCCCGACCCCATCAGGTCAGCGCGATACTGACGATACATCTTGGACCCTGTAACTAGCTCCCACTTGCTTCTTTGGAAGCCAACTCGTCCCACAATTCATCTTGTTTCCTTTTGGTGTTCGTAATGATATTCTAATTATCGATACGTCCGGTAGGTCGCGGTTCAATCAGATCGACTGTCACTGGGGTATCCCTGTTTGTGATAAAAATAGATTGGTTATGGTAAATACACACGAAGGTTGTCAAGGGGTTCGCTGCTTCTATGTTTAAACCGTGTATTACCTTGCTGTTCCTGTTATGGATTAGAGTCACTCAAGCATGTCTCGTCAGTACATACTATACAGGTATTGTACAACATGTTAGAGCAAATTATTGATTTAGAACAACTACAGAAGCATTGATTCTTCTATTCAAAACTGTTCCGTACTTGACAATGTAAATAAGTATGCATTTTCAAAGCATCTACAATTTACGTATTGTATAATATACATGTACATACACAGCGAAACCTATCTATAATGACCACCCAAGGGACAGAGGAAAGTGGTCGTTATGGCCAGGTGGTCTTATACACAGGTTGAACTATATTTAAAATGACCATTAAGAACCATGAAAAGTGGTCTTACTAGCAGATACAGGTCTTTATCGAAGGATGGTAAGTAAGTATGCCTTAACAAGGTATTTTAGTGTCTTTGAGAAATAATCAAGATATCTAGCTAGGGTTTGGTTACGATTACTAGCTATTTATGAAATGATGTTCTACATGTATATCCCTATGAAAATATAATTACGAAAAAAAGATATACAAGAGATATGGCAAAGTGTATAAATAGGCCCCCATGTCCCTGCAGCTGTCTGTTAGCATTAATATTGAATATGCGTAGATCTATATGTAATAGCTATTGTCTCCCTGAAAGGAACTGGAGCTTCACATCCAATGGTCTATGACATGATCATTTGCTTCTACGCTTATGGGTTAGCTTAATGTATACTGTAAATTGTAGACTTGATCTTTAAAACGTAATAATAATGTATATTGTCGCCAGAAAGTTGTCACAATAATGTACATAGTATGTCTAACGTATACAAATGCAATAACAAACACCATTACACCTGTATTAAACCGTATCTAATACCCAACAATGACTACTCTTTCACTGACTGACATCTTTGAAACTGATACACACCTATACCAAGCATGCATAAGAGAAAACGACATGGTCAACTACTGAAATACATCCAATGATGATACAGCTGTATACATATGTCTATGTAATACCTACCTCATCAACTAATTTACAACATTGTCTCCGTTTGAGTGCCTTGTCCAGACCAGCACAGAATCTCCAGTTAACCATGCACAGTAAGCTGCTCCGTCATCGTTCAGAAACTTACACCGTACCCTTTAAAATCTGCCGACCATACGATAAATCTCCAATGATATCAGCTGCCCAAACTATAATGAGTGGTCCCGCTTTGTTTCCTTCACATTTACAGGTAAAAGGATTGCAAAGATTTCCTAGGTACAACAGCTTCAAATTCAACAACAGATTTCGAACACTCACTGTTCAGCGACAGTTAGAATTCCAATACCAGGCCCTAAGATATGACGACAGTTTCCTTAGCTCTCTGACTCTATACACATTGTGCTATTTAAAAGATAAAGCGATCAAGAGAGTATAAAGACTTCAGACAGAAGTACGATATCGACTGTCTCATGACTGTAAGGAATTGTCCCTCCTACTCAACAATACACACAAAGTCATGTACCTGGTAGATCACCCATACAGTCAGTCTGTCAGCAAGTTCAGGGTTGACTAACAACGACCAATATACTACAGATCGATATAGATACTGACGAAAATTTTGTCAGTGACACTTTAATGAATGTTTGATATTGCTTTTCAACCTTTACAGACAGTTTATGGGTGATTTACCGATGTATTCTATTACACGGCGATATAAATTATTTAAAATACAGCCTTATAAGCAGTACATTAAAGCGACGAATGAAGCGAAAAGGTAAACATTCTGTGACAAGTACTGTATTGAAGAGCTTCCTTCTGATGAAAATGTAATTCTTTACCACTGTGGATAAATTGGATTGTTGTTTATTTCAGCGCTTTTCTTCATCCTTGATTAAGTGGCGATTATTGTCACCTCTGTGAATTGTAGATCGTTACTATCACTTTCATGGTGATGAAAATAGCGAGCGAGCAATTCATCTACCATATGATAGATGAATTGCTCACTATTTTCACACTGCTGAACGAGCAACTATTACGACCACAACTGTCGATGACATTATTCTTGCTTTCATCAACGTGGATGTATGATACTAAAGTTTACCAAATGCAAAAATTGTTCAATAACTTTTTTTTTTATAAAATTTCAGTGTCAGAAAATTCAACATCTGTGTTTTTGTTCGGAAAACAGTTTTAAGCGAGCGAGACTGCATCAATAAGCATACAAAAATGGAATAATTTTGAAAAAAGAAAATGTCAGAAAATGTTGCAAGATACTATGCATATCGTATCCCTTCGACATCTCCGTGGACTCCCCGCCCCATTTCAGGGCTGAATTGAGCGGTCACTCCCCTCGAATGTAACACACACGAATCTTGAATAATTGTTGCTTCAGCTGCTGCGAAACGCTCATCATTTATGGAGTACGACAACCACACATGCTTTTGTTCTTAAATGCATACCTAAGTTGGTACAATAGTGAGAGATAAGCGTATGGATATCCCTGTAAATGTAATTAGTAAAAATAATTCAAAAGAATAAAAAAAGAAAGGAAAAAACAAACAAACAAACAAAAGCGAAAATATATATAAAAAACAAACACTGTTGCTAGGTAGTTCACACATCATTTACATGTGACAGAATGGTGGGTACTGGTCGTTGTATCTGACAGCAAAGCGTCAGTGAGATAACACTCCAATGTATATAGGAGTTACTACTATCACAAGGAGACAAACGCATCATGGCTATACCGCAGTCTCCCAAACCACACACACCCAAACCACACACACCCCTCACACACACACTACCACTCACCATACAAATATGCAAAGCCTTAACAGTTCCAAGTATTTTCACCGAGCTCAAAATGACTTTTCGAACATGAGGAATATTATGCAACAAACCCAAATGTGAAAAGGATAATGGGATAGGTATGAACATCATATATATTATTTTAAATAGTAATATAAACATTCATTAAAGAATAAATATTATTTGATTTCGTGCCTCCGTAGTGGCGCGGAGTTTTCTGTTTTCTTTTATATGTTTTTATCTGTTATTGTATCATTATTGATCTTCAACCTCAAAGAGCACTTTCAGCAGCAGTAAGTTCCAGAGATACGAAAAAATGGCACACTAATTCTTCCGGAGCACATGGTTTCATAAACGTGCTCCCGTCTTTTGGTCTCAGTTCCGAACGTCATATTAATAATCATGTCTATCTACTGTAAGTCTAAACTGAAGTGCTATGTTATGTATCTTCTCTCCTTCCTGTATTATCCATTGCCAAACAATAGTACATTTATTATTGATGAAGAAAAGTTATATGATATGAAAGCTATTTTTAAATGACATAGTGTTCTTTTATGCATCGCCTGTCGGCGGTGGAGCATCTTTAAAAAAACATTTACGATACCTATTTTCTTTTCGAAGATTTATTTAAGGGCCTGAATGGTCCTGTCATCTACTCAGCTTGTAGTTTTCGTCTCAGAATTAAACAACGTAAAACATGAGTGGCTGAACTTAAATACCATTGTTTACTCTATCTAGATACACATTTTGAGTATCAGAATTCCTTTTTCCTACGAAGTAGTTTGCCACAACAATATCAAACCAAGGCCTAACATTCGACAATTTCAAGACTTCTGATAACAAACAATGCTAAAAGAAGCCCTCATATTCAATACCACTTTCCAGCGAATAGTCAAAATCACATTAAATTGTTGGCAAAACAACAAAAAACATGTTTTCATTTTCAATTATAACTATACTCGAAAGTATCATGGTCTACAAAGGGGATATGTTGTTGATTAAGCAGAGATTGAAGACATTGTTTAATCTTTGAAACACCTTGTTTTAATTTCCATGGATGGGTTTGAGAATTTTCAAAGAAATAATTTTCTCTTCTTAAATAAATTAAACTTTTATTCTTTATTCCTTCTTCATCACTTTGTGTGTATTTTTAATTGCTATGATTATTTTTACCATACACCAAACATTACTGCAATACAGTAAAAAGAAAGATGATGACTGCTTGTTGTGTGGTGTGTGTGTGTGGTTTGGACAGGTTGTGAAAATCCTCAAAAAACAGCATATTTCATACGAGTGTATGTGTCAAGGAGACACTAACAGCTAGAGTCGTGCAAAGATGGAAGGTTGTCAAAAAAAACAAAAAAACAAACAAACAAACAAACAAACAAAACAGTGAGGGATATGACGACTGGTTTCAAGACGATCGCAAAGGTCATATGAAGATATTTTTCTGTGGGGTTGCCACCACATAGAGTTAACAAAAACATTTGATCATGTATAAAAGAAGACCAGGACGCCTTCGATAAACTATCATCACAATACGTATGCTCGCAGTGGTCATGTTCCAAAAGTAAACATTAATTAATCACAATGTATAACTATAAGGGTGAAAAAAGTATCCCTTTATTAAATTCAATGTGTGCCAAATACATACAGTAGATGATTAGTGGACACAGCTGTAAATTGTCTTTTGGTGACGGATTATTATCTGTTATCAAAAATTAATTGGATATGTGAAATGGAGAATGGCATTTATTTTCAATTCAACAAACAGACAAAGTACATTTATGTGTAATAAACTGACAGCGATCCCTGTAGGCAGATAGACATAATCACGTTCGGTGTGTATTGGCACATGAATGTGAAATTTTCTCTGTGTATAGACAGGTACATGTTTGTATACTCAAGGGATAAGGCATATGTGTTCAGGTGTAAGTTCAGTATTGACATAAAGGTTTTATTTTGTAATTATACACCGTGTATTGGCATTACATATTCAGTCAAAGACTGCTCCGTGACTGGAGGGTTAACTTTAATAACTTTCGATCAGGGATATCGATGTAAGAGGATGGTAAATCTCTGTCTGTATGCGTCACATATAATGTTGCGTAAAACAGCATGTGCATATTATGTCGAGCTCTTAAATTGAAAAATAATGATCCGCCGGAATTAACATAAACGAACATACCTTGAAGTCAGCAATAACGTTGGGTTTGTATTAGATTATTAGATTTCATGCCCCTAGCCAGTCTCGTACAGTAAAGGATGCTATAGGGACACGGGCACCAGAAATCGTCTGAGGATATCAGGGTGATATTATAGCAATATCTATGCAACCATCTCCATATAATGACACATTGAATATAAGGAGAAAAAAACAGGTAAGCCTCCCTGGTGATACTTGTTTCAGGATACATACTGTAAACCAAATTCTTTTCGTCTGCGATTTAATTTTGCGTATTTTGCGGGCAGCGATAGGAAATCGCGAAGATATATCTCCGCAAATAATTAAAAAAAAGGTTTAGTTGAACCAAGATTTCGAAATAATTAACCGCGAAAAACAATTAGGCAAGAAACCGCGAGATTAAGTTGTCGTGAAAATAAGTTTGTTTACAATGATATGTAGGATGGCATGTTGTGCCTATGGTTCTTTCCTTGTCTCAAATGAATTTGTCTAAAACAGGACAAAATAAATGTTTAATTTATTTTTAATGTCAGATATGTTATCATAATGATAAGTCATTAGCATAAAGTTCGTCATTTACCAATAACACCGCCGGCATCTTGGGAATGGAGAAGTTTTGGCAGTCGGTCTAACCAGAGACCTAACCATTCTCCGTACAGATGGTGCCCTGATGTAATGGTTGTGTTTAAGTCTATGTAGGCTTGTTGAATGGAATCGTAGGCATTCCATGTTGGAACATCGGCAGAGTTAGGATTCCTGTTAAAATGACCAAACATTAGTATTCGCCATATGAAAATTGAAAGATATGTATTGATATATAGATACACCATATATTTTGAATGACTGATCTTTACATTGTATATTTATCCGTACATATTTTTTAGAGATTACGTATCACAATGCAATGATTATAATTACAATTTCGTTCAGTACTGATTGCAACGGATTTTGATTCATGATTTACTGTTTATTCCAAAAATATATAAAAAGGAAGATCGAACTATTTGGCTTATTCCATAATGAAATTAAAGAATTAAAAAAGATAAGCCATTATTAAAATAATATGTACCCAGTTTTTGCGAAATTTGTCCAATACTTCTGCATGGCTCTGGAAAGGTTTAAGTTTCCCGAGCTCACACTTATGTTAAATTTTGTTGGGAAATGTTCAAGGTTGAAAAGGAAAGGAATTTCGGCAGCATGGGGTGAGGAGTCATCTCGCCACCACGGTGGATAGGCTGCGAATGTTGGATCAGGAACTGGACGTTTAAATATGTACTGATATGTTGATGTTTGTGTATTATCCTTAGCGTGTGACATCAGAGATTTGATTGAAGGCGCAATGAAGAAAGCATCCGAAAAGACATCAATAGCGTTGTCGCCTTCCAAACCTTCCTTTGACGTTCCGTACAAGGAGCAGATCAAATCGCTCGGTAGTGTACTGTTGATTTGAGAGTCAAAGTAGATGTTCACAAAATTAGGAACAATATAGTTGCAAAAAACATCTGACGGGATTCCTAACGAAAAATTGAATTTCTTTTCGTTAGCTATCCGTGATAGCAAACTTAAAAAAATAGATCCCTCGGTATTTGTATTTCCATTCATAAAGTCAATGCTTTGAAATAACTTATAACTTGGAGATGTTGTATTCTTAAGTAAGTGTTCTGGAGATGACAGAAGGAAATCATTATCAACTACAGGTCCTAGTCCATCGGTGAGTTCTAAAGGATCCAACGATGGAAATATGGTTTCTTGTTGTGCAGTGAGTAAATTTTCTGCAGATTGTCTGCGTATGCATTCTACATATGTTGCAGGAATGTTTGTAGAATTGGCGCATCCGACTTTCTGACCGACAGACTTGGCTTTTGCAAGTCGATCACTCACACTTACAACGGCAAAACTGGAAAATGCACTTCCACTCTGTGCAATAACTCGCTGAAACAGTCCTTGGTTCTGTGGTACCAACGCATGTAAAGCAACACTGAATCCACCAGCAGATTCCCCAAATATTGTCACAGAATTCGGATTTCCACCAAAGTCGTCTATATTATCCTTGACCCACTGTAGTGCCATCCTCTGATCCCAGAGTCCGTAGTTCCCATTAAGTCCACCTGTATAAGGGGTACTGAGGAATCCAAACAGACCTAACCGGTAATTGATGGTTACCACGACAACATCACCGGTCAAGGCTAAATATGATCCGTCATAAAACATTCCCTGACCGAAAGTATAAGCACCTCCGTGAATCCACACCATTACTGCTCTCTTCGTTGTGGGGCTCATATCACGTGGTACATATATATTGAGTACCAAGCAGTCCTCCGATTGGTTTAAATTTGGTATATATTTTAGATACGGTCCTGATACCTTGGGTTGGATACATGACGGTCCGAATTTAGTTGCGTCCAATATGCCAGACCATGAACCCTTTGCTTCTGGTTTAGCGAATCTTAGAGGTCCGATCGGCGGTTTAGCGTACGGAATATTCCGAAACTGGTACACTTTCTCATTTCGCACGTGCTCAACGACTCCTTTGACATCTCCGAGTTTGGTATGAACATGTTCGACTTCTAAACCAAAGGTTGTGGACACAACGGTCAGCAGAATGAGAACCAGTCGGCATCTCTTCATGATGAAAACCTGATAGCACATAATCCACATAATAAAACGTGTTTATGTTTTTTAGTTACACTTAAGTAATGTTTATATTTATTGTAGAAAATGACAGATCGATAACTAATATTTTTATCATACTTGCCCTAAAGATACGGCTCAAATACATCTGTTGCTGCATTTTATTATTGTGTTTTTCCTTGATATAAAATTCAATCTACTCTAATATTTTGAATATACATTTTGCTATCAAATTCTAAACGAAGGCTGATTAAAGTGAATCCACAACCCCTTTCTATTCTGTTTCATAGAGGATCTGTCAACATCGCATTAGGTTCATATTCTGATGGACTTGATCTCATGGACTGTATGATATCATCTGTCAACTAAGCCTACATTTTTTCATTTCTAAAGCGGGTCTTAAAGTTATGTAAGTTTGTTTGACGAGAGAATCACAAGTAGCATCTTCACTGCAAGTGCGATGGTAAAATTGTCCCTGCTACCTCTTTGCATGATCGTAAACACTCAATGTTATCCTTTAAATATGCGCCCAATCCTGTTCATGACGTGTTTTCTAAACAGTATACAGGGGTATCCCACTAAGATTTTGATATTTCAGTATGAAAATATCACTTTTGTAACTTATTATTTCACATTTGCGCATATCTGTTACATAATTTACATGAAAATGGAATTGTAAAATAAACTTACCCTTATCTTTCGTTCTCAAACACTTTGAATGAAGACAACGAACAGTCTTTGAACTCGTTGATGTTAAGTCAACAATGTAAGATAAGATAAATTGAACTAGTAATACGTACTGTTTCAGACCAACGTGATAACGTCTCCTGATATTTTAAGCCTTGAATACTATGGAAACATAATAGAAATACTATGTTTTAGATAATGACATACAAATTAAAGCCAACTCAAATTTAAAAAAAGTTAATTTTTTGAAAAAAATTATGTTTCCAAATAAAAATATAGTTGTATAGTTGTTGTCTCAATGTTTTGTTTAGTAACCAAAAAGGAGTCCAATATTGCGACTGATCAGAAAACGATTTTGATGTCAATATATGGGACTCCACATATTCAAGCGACTTGGTATGTCTAAGGACAATAATGTCCTTCCATGATTTGATTTTCAACAAATCAAAATGATTAATTTCCAATTTTATTTTTCCATGTCAGGATGGAATTAAAGGCATAACGCTATAAATCATTATGAATAATTATTTAAAATTAGATCTTTTATGTTGCTTTCCACAGACCATTATTGAAATTAGACCTTCTATGTCGCTTTCCATAGACCGTAATAAGAATTAGGCCATCTATGCCTCTTTCCATAGACCGTAATTAAAATAAGACCTTCTAGGTCGCTTTCCATTGACCGTAATTAAAATTAGACCTTCTATGTCGCTTTCTTGAAATCGTAATTTGAAGTAGATCTTGTATGCCGATTTCTATAAGCCGCAATTAAAAGTAGGCCTTTTCTATGCCGCTTTCCATAAACCCACTTTCCGCAGACAGTAATAAAAAATAGGCCTTCTGTGCCACTTTCCATAGACCGTAATTAAAATTGGACCTTGTATGCCGCTTTCCATAGACCGTAATTAAAATTAGGGCTTCTAGATCGCTTTACATTGACCGTAATTAAAATTAGGCCTTCTATGCCGCTTTCCATAAACCCACTTTCCGTAGACCGTAATAAAAAATAGGACTTCTGCCATTTTCCATAGACCGTAATTAAAACTGGACCTTGTATGCCGCTTTCCATAGACCGTAATCAAAATTAGTCCTTTTGTATGCCGCTTTCTATAAACCCACTTTCCATAAATCGTAATTAAAATTAGACCTCGTATGCCGCTTTCCATAGACCGTAATCAAAATTAGTCCTTTTCTATGCTACTTTCCATAAACCCACTTTCCATTGACCGTAATAAAAAATAGGCCTTCTATGCCACTTTACATTGACCGTAATTAAAATTAGGCATTTTATGCCGCTTTCCATAGACCGTGTTAAAAAAGATACCGCCTATGTTGCTTTCTAAAAAAAGCAGAACTTTAATGTAGCTTTCCACGAACCGTAATCAAAATTAGACTTTCTATGTCGCTTCCCGTAGCTCACATCAGAATTAGACCTGCTATATTATGGAACGCCATAGCTGTCTCGTATGGTTCAAATATACAATATGAATTGGTGTTTCCATTATATTACATGTATATGGTTTTATCATTATATGATTTGATTTATCAAAATCTTATATTATTTGCTTCTACCATTATGTTATTGTCATTTTCATGGTATCATTTTCTGTTAACATCATATCAATCGATTACACCATTATTTGATTTGGTAACATATATATTTGATTACAAGTATCACTGTGTTATTTGGTGTTGTCATTATATTATTTTCATTTATCGTTTTATTATTTAATTTCCTCTTACTAGGCGTTCCATATTTTGCTGTGTGCGTCATGGCGTTTGACGTCTTAAATTGATATTAATATTCATTAACAAGAAGTTAAAACCAATTCTCATAGCTTGTTGATTGTTAGTTATTTTTTTTATTAAAGAAACAAACAACGAAGGTCATTTGCCAATAACACCACTGGAATCTTGGACATGGGCAAGTTTAGGTAGCCTGTCCAGCCAAAGACTGACCACGTCCCCATAAAGGTGTGTCCCTGACGTGATGGCTGTGTTCAGGTCCATGTAGCGTTGTTGTACCCCATCATAGGTACTCCACATAGGGACGTCATCAGAGTTTGGATTCCTGGAAAACATCAGTATAACACATTTTCATAAAACTTTTAAACGACTTAAAAATTGTAAAATTATAGCCAATATTTCTTATTCGTTTCCATATATTTATAAACGTAAACTAAATTGCGTACAGATCCTATTTTATATGAAATATAATACTTTCATAATCTGATACAAATAGATAAAGTCTATCCCACTTTAACACAAACTTCGCTTCCTCCATTCGATTAAATTGCTATAGTTTCCTTCATAGTAAATTAATTGATTCTAAAGGTCTATCGAAATCCATCGTAACCGCATTTAATCGTATATATCAACATAGTATCTTAAAAACCATTACAAAACGTATTTAAGAATTTGAAACCATTCTTCAATTATCAAAAAGTAGCCTACCCTGTTTTTGCGAAATTTGTCCAGTACTTCTGCATAACTCTGGAGAGGTTGACATCGGCAGGGCTAACACTAATGTTATATTTAGTTGGGAACTCTTCAAGCCCGAACAAGAAGAGGATCTCGCTGCCGTGTCCTGAGGAGTCATTTTTCAACCAATGGGGAAATGCTTGAAATACTGGGTCCGGAAATGGACGTTTGAATATATACTGATACGTCGACGTTCCGTTATTGTTCTCCGAGTGCTTCATCACAGATTTTATAGCAGGTGCAACGAAAAACACTAGTGAGAAAGCATCAACGGCATTTGCAGCTTGTTGGGCATCATTTGGGTTTCTATACTGTGAACAGACTAAGTCACTCGGCGCTGTGCTGTTGATATGTGAGTCAAAGTACGTATCGACAAAAGCCGGGACAATGTAGTCACAAAACACACGACTCGGAATCCCTACAGAAATGTTAAACTTCTTTTCTTTGGATGCACTAGGTAAAAACTCAAGGAAGAGCGAACCCTCTGTATCTGTATTTCCTGTCATGAAGTCGATGCTTTGAAAAAAATTAAAACTTAAAGATGTTTTATTCTTGAATAAACTATCGGGCAAAGATGGAAGAAAATCATTAATGAGTGTTGGTCCAAGCTTGTTAAGTAGTACAAAAGGTTCGAGAGTGGGTAAAGACAATTCAGTCTGTGCAGTAAGAATCTCGTTTGCGGTTGGTTGACGCATACATTGAGTATATATTGAAGAATCACCTGTTGCGTTTGCACATCCAAATTTCATACCCACACGATTTGCGCTTTCATGTGCATCTCTCAAACTTGTGTATGAGAAGCTTGATAAAGCGCTTCCACTCTGTGCAATAACACGATGAAACAGACCTTGGTTCTGAGGCGCTAACGCTTGTAGTGATACACTGAAGCCACCAGCAGACTCCCCAAATATTGTCACAGAACTCGGATTTCCACCAAAGTCGTCTATATTATCCTTGACCCACTGCAGTGCCATTCTCTGATCCCAGAGTCCGTAGTTCCCTTTAAGTCCATCTGCTCCAGGTGTACTGATGAATCCAAACAGACCTAAACGGTAGTTGATGGTTACCACGACAACATCACCAGTCAAGGCTAAATATGATCCGTCATAAAACATTCCTTGGCCAACGATATAAGCACCTCCGTGAATCCATACCATAACTGCTCTCTTCGTTGTGGGGCTCATATCACGTGGTACATAAATATTCAAAACTAGGCAGTCCTCTGATTGCGTTATGTTTGGTAAATATTTGTTAAAAATTGGTTGTGCTGGCTGCATACATGATGGTCCAAATTTCGTTGCGTCCAGAGTGCCAGACCATGGAACTTTGACTTCCGGTTTAGCGAACCTCAGAGGTCCGATGGGTGGTTTAGCGTACGGAATGTTCCGGAACTGGTATACTTTCTCATTCCGCACGTGCTCAACGACTCCTTTAATATCTCCAAGTTTGGTATGGACATGTTCGACTTCTAAGCCAAAGGTCGTGGACACAACGATAAGCAGAAGAAGAACCAGTCGGCATCTCTTCATGATGAAATTAAACCTGAGAGCACAAAATTCACATAATAAAACTTGTTTATGTTTTGTAGTTATACTTATGGAATGTTTGTTTATTGTAGAAAATGGCAGTTCTATATGTTATATCTTTATCTTACTTGCCCCGTAATTACGACTCAAAATAACCTGTTACTACATTTTATCATTGTATTTTTCCTTGATATAAAATTCAATCCACTTTAATATTTTGAATATATAGCTATCAAATTCCGAACGAATGCTAATTTAAATGAATCCTTATTCACATTCCTCCTCATAAAGAATCTGTACACGGCGCATTAGGGGTCATATTCTGATGGCGTTGATCTCATGGGCTGCATATCAAATGGATAATATCATCTGCTAACTAAGCATACGTTTTTCTTGTTTAAAGGGGGTTCTATAAATCGCAAGCAACATCTATACAGCACGTGCGATGTTAACATTGTCCCTGCTCTGCCCCATTGCATGATCGTAACATTCAGTTCAAAATATCCTTTAAAAATGCGCCTAAGCCTGTTCACAACGTGAACAGTATACAAGGATATTCCACTGAAAATTTGATAATAATTCGAATTAGTAAATTATTATTTCTCTTTAGTGTCTATGTATTAATGGTAAACATGAAAATATTATTACTAAATAGACTAAACTTACCCTTATCATTCGTTCTCATACAGGTTGAATGAAGAAAATGAACATTCGCTGAACTCTTCAGTGTGAAGTCAACGATATAAGATAAGATAAATTGAACTAGGACTCAATCATGATAGCGTCTCTTAATATTTTTTAGTCTTGAATACTGATCGAAACATAATAGGCATACTCTTTTAAATCACAATATAGGAATTAAAGCCAATGTAAAATATTTTTGATGTTTATTTTATGCAAAATTTCAAGATACATGTATATGTGTCTTTTGTGACGACGTTCGATAATTCTGTTTAAAAATAAAAAACGATAGCTGTTAGAAGCTTCCATGAACCAAACTTAACGTTTCGTCAGTCTTGACGTTTGTAAGGGTTATAGTGCCCAAAGAGGAGTTCAATATTACGACTTATCGCAAAAGGGTGCCGAAGTCAATATATGTGACCCCACATATTCAAACGACCTAATTTCCCTATTAGACCATAATAAAATAAGTTCTGCTATGTCGCTTTCCACAGATCGTAATCAAAATGAGATCGTCTTGTTTCTTTCAATAGACCATGATTGAAATAAGATCTTAATATTTCATTCCATAAACCATAATAAAAATTAGATCTTCATTATTTCTTTCCATAAACCATTATAAAAATTAGATCTTCCTTATTTCTTTCCATTGACCATAATTAAAATTAGATCTTCATTGTTTCTTTCCATAAACCATAATTAAACTTAGATGTCCATTGTTTCATTCCATAACCCATAATTAAAATTAGATCTTCAATTTTTCTTTCCATAAACCATAATTAAAATTAGATCTTCTCTGCTTCTTTCCTTAGACCGTGATAAAAATCAGATATACTTTGTTTCTTCTATGTCGCTTTCCATAGTCCAAGAGACCGTCCAATATATGGTGTACGAAATATTGCGCGGGGAAATTCTTGTTCACCTATTGTGCACTGCATCAAAAATACATTAATTAATAATCAAATACATCTACAAAATGTATATCATTGACAGTGTAGTTGTTTATGTATCGTGAATTGAATCAAACAAAGATGTTTCAAAAGAAAGTATCCGCGATAAAACTGCCTCTTTAACAATATGTCACCTTCATTTTATTTCAACTAGTTTTTATTCGGTTGATCATGGCTTTTGATTTTTATCACAATTACTGAAATTCAGAAAATTATCATAATCAAAACACTCCGCGACAAATATCGATAATAGAAATCAAGCATATACCCGGAAATTTGTTTTAACTGCATTTAAAGTGTGTATGCGTGAAAATAATCATTTCAATACCATGGTACTATTTAAGTACCGGTATACGCCTGTTCACTTCACAAAAATTATGACATTGTGCCGGTAATGTTATGAATAAAATGTTGCTCGTTTGTTATTTCTTAAAATATCGGATATATATGACACGTAGAATAACACAATTCTCTTAATACATACACATGAGCGTAGGAAGCGGTGGGGTGGGGTTGGGGGATGGGGGACAATAGCGTTTATTTTTCTGGTCTGTATTCCATAGAAAAATCTAGGGAGGATAATATCTAAAGCCATCTAGCAATCCTACCCTTGGTTTCTTTCATGCTGTGTAACCATACTAAAGCTTGGTGATCTGTTCTAACAACCTTTTTTTCTAAAAGGTATTGTCGGTAGTAATCCTTTGTCGGTAACACAGTAGTTACGCTCAGCCTTGTTTAGTGTTCGACTGCCACATGCGATAACTCTAGATACTCCATTTTGGACTTGAATAGGAACAGCGCCAATACCATATTCACTGACATCTGTATCAAGTGCGTGTTTCCCGGTCAAGCCCCCAAAACTACGGTAATAGACGAGCTCTGCCGCTGTCATACAAACATCGTGGCTGCTTCCAGTATCGAGAAAATGTGTTTCGGTTTACCGATTACCTGACAATTTATACATGAAACAACTTTGTGCTGACAATTTATACATGAAATAACTTGTAAGTAGTACTAATAATGGATGCATTAAATTTCCGATTGTTTGTGTAAAACGTGTGATATACATATAGGAAGATTCGTATCGAATCTATGACAAAGCGTGGTGTTGTCACAATATCTACATATGAAGTAATGTCTTATAATCCTTCACTTTTTAATCATCATTTTGATAAAATATTTACATACACATTTTATCAAAACCTAGAATAAAACGAATTCTTAATAATGGATCAGACTGAGTGACATTTTGTTGTCTATACGAGAAGGCCGGATTCGTCCGTTCTGGTTTTTGACCTATTGTTGAAGGAAACATACAGCTGATAAAATTAGAATGAAATAATATCATACATGTACAAAACGAAAAAATCCGATGTAAAAATAGAGTGATGTTGCATATTGATTTGGGAAAAATATTTAGATGACAATCCAAATAATCATTAGTATCCATGTCAATGGTACGGATATTCTACCTTCGGGATCACAAAATATTCTAAAACTCACTACATTTTATAACATTTGAATAGAATATCCTTATCCGTCATATCCACATATATGAAAGAGTCTTATAACATTAACCTACTTCCCATGTAGCATGGAATTGTAGTAATTAAAAAATATTTCATGTACTACCAAGTCTTGAAAATTAACTTTATGTGTAAATCGCCTAACTACAGGCATAAGCATTAAGTATTCAAATCTGATATTTTAATCAAATGTCAAAATGTGTACAGTTGATTTGCCAGAGCGAAAATATCAGCACCCGGTTGTTCAACTTAATTAGCTTAATCACATAATTAGTGACAATTTCAGTTCTGATTTGCTGCAATGTTTGTAATTATATCTGTACTAAAATCAGCAAGTAAGTAAAGAATGGAGTTCTTAAGAAACTTTTGTAAAATTTGTATTACCAGAAATTATTTTATCTTGATTTGAAAATTGTCGTTAAACTGTGGTTATGCTAAACATCTTTTGAATAACTGGACCCGGAAATCACCATAAATGTATTAGAGAAATTGGACAAACGTGCATGCGTGAAACAATGGCCTCTTTCTAACATGAACATAAGTTGTGACCTAAATGTGAATCTACAGGTTGTTATCTCTCGGTTTATTTATAGCTTTTTCTAGTGCTTCTGCACTCTCATCTCAGCGATTGTTCGGTATGTATACGTATTAATAGGCGATTGCACTTTTTTAAAAACACCAAAAATCATTTGCCCTTGAAGTAATTGGAGTTCTGGCTATTGTATTGACTGGCCGCTTCTATATAGGAAATACTTTTTTTCTTTACATTCTCGGTTTATTTCCATTTTCAAAGAACTTGGTAACTAAATGCACGAATTATATTGTTATTTTGATACTATGAGAAAAGGATGTGTAATGAAATTTATCATCATCATTATTAATCAAGGTACATAGTGGGTTTTTTATATAGTTCTTTACGCAAAAGAACAAGCAGATAGGACATCATTTGCCAATGCCACCACTGGTGTCTAGGATGCGTGCGAGATTAGGTAGCTTGTCCAGCCAAAGACTGACCACGTCCCCATAAAGGTGTGCCCCTGACGTGATGGCTGTGTCCAGGTCGATGTAGCGTTGTTGTACTCCATCATAGGTACTCCACATAGGTAGATCGTCAGAGTTTGGATTCCTGGAAAACAACAATACAAGACAATCACATTGTTAAGAAATTCTTGTTAAAAGTATACGCCGAGTGAAAAAGTTTCTAAACTTTTCATTGGTCTACACATGGGGTAAAACTAAATTATTTTGATGCAACCAGTATTAAAGGTTTTAAACATATGTAAAACTTACATAACTAATGTACAAATCAGTTTGCTTTGTTTCAAACGTCTTACTGATTAATAGTACATTATATTTTTACTTGACACACAAAGGTTATGCAAAATTAAAGTTATCAATAAAACAATCGTCCTATTATGGATGAACGTTATGATGTGTCTCATAATTTGTTATGGTTTAACATGGATATAAGTAAAATAATTTATGATATAGCTTCATTGCCAATTAGTAAAAACCTACCCAGTTTTTGCGAAGTTTGCCCAATACTTCTGCATGACTCGGGACAGGCTGACATCGGTAGGACTAACACTGATGTTATATTTTGTCGGAAAGTCTTCAAGGCCGAACAAAAAGAAAACGTCAGAGCCATGAGGTGATGTTCCAGTTCGCCACCACGGAGGATATGCATACATTCCTAGGTCAGGAACTGGACGTTTGAATATATACTGATACGTTGATGTGCTGGTATTGTTCTCTGAGTGCTTCATCGCAGATTCTATAGCGGGCGCAACGAAAAACGCCATTGAGAAAGCATCAACGGTATTGAAAGCTTGTCGGCCTTCATTTGAATCTCTATACTTTGAACAAACTAGGTCAACAGATAACATATTGTTTGCCTTTGAAGGAAGATACGTATCCACAAAAGACGGAACGAAATAGTCACAGAACACATCACTCGGAATGCCAACGGAACTGTTGATTTTCTTATGCTCCGCTATACTTGGTAAAAATGAAAGGATCACCGCACCTTCTGCATTTGTGTTGCCAGTCATAAAGTCCAGGTTTTGGAAAAATCGGAATATCGAAGACGTCTTATTTGCCAATAAGTTCTCTGACGAGAACTGAAGGAAGTCGGTATCGATAATTGGTCCGATAGTGTTGGGGAATTTTAAAGGTTCGAAAGATGGTACAAGTAATGAACTCTGTGCAGCAAGTAAGCCGTCTGCTGATTGTCTACGTATACATTTAGCATAAGCTGCTGGATTAGACGAAGCGTTACTGCAACCAAACTTTGTACCAACATTAATTGCGCTGGTATGTGCATTACTTAAACTTGTGTATGCAAAGCTTGAAAAAGCGCTTCCACTCTGTGCAATAACACGATGAAATAGGCCTTAGTTTTGTGGTGCTAACGCCTGTAGTGATACACTATAGCCACCAGCGGATTGCCCAAATATTGTCACAGAATTCGGATTTCCACCAAAGTCGTCTATATTATCCTTGACCCAATGTAGTGTCATCCTCTGATCCCAGAGTCCGTAGTTCCCTTTAAGTCCACCTGTGCCAGGTGTACAGAGGAATCCTAACAGGCCTAATCGGTAGTTGATGGTTACCACGACAACATCACCGGTCAAGGCCAAATATGATCCGTCATAAAACATCCCCTGACCAAGAATATAAGAACCTCCGTGAATCCACACCATAACTGCTCTCTTCGTTGTGGGGCTCATATCACGTGGTACATAGATATTCAAAACTAGGCAGTCCTCTGATTGCGTTATGTTTGGTAAATATTTGTTTAAAATTGGTTGTGCTGGCTGCATACATGATGGTCCAAATTTAGTTGCGTCAAGAGTGCCAGACCATGGACCTTTGACTTCCGGTTTAGCGAACCTCAGAGGTCCTATGGGTGGTTTAGCGTACGGGATGTTCCGGAACTGGTATACTTTCTCATTCCGCACATATTCAACGACTCCTTTGATGTCTCCGAGTTTGGTATGAACATATTCGACTTCTAAGCCAAACGTTGTGGACACATTTACAACTGTCAGCAGAAGAAGAACCAGTCGGCATCTCTTCATGATGAAATCCTGAGAGCACGCAATTAACATGATAAAACGTGTTTATGTTGTAGTTATACATATGCAATGCTGATTTGTTTAGGAAATCACATGTTGCTGCATCTTATTGCATATTGCAATGCACACTAATAGTTTGAATATAGCGATTTTTGAAACGAAAGTTAATTGTCCCTGCTACCCCATTGCATGATCGTGAAATTCAATTGAAATTATCCATTAAATTGCACCACTCCTTTCACGGGAATATCCCACTCGGAATTGGGCTCTTATTGGATTAAGTATTAAAAAAAATACGTTTGCAAATTATTATTTCACTCTAGTATCCATGTGTTTCATAATATACATGGAAATAGAATTGTAAAATAAACTTACCCTTATCTTTCGTTCTCAAACAGGTTGAAATAAGACAACGGACAGCCGTTGAACTCTTTAATGTAACGTCAACAATGTAAGATAAGATAAATTAAACAAGCAATACCGTTTCACTCCGAAAAGATAACGTCTTTTGATATTTTTTTATTCTAAATACTGATGGAAACATAGAAATTTCATGTTTTAAATAACAAGAGGCCAAGAGGACCTGTATCGCTCACAATTGTTTTTTTTTACTTATAATTACAAAACCTCTTACAGTCAGAAAACCAAAAGTGACCCGACGACTTGTTTAATTTTGAATCCCAACCATATAATGATGCTATCAACATCATATGATTACGAGTGTTCTTGCTTTTAGTTGCCATAATGATCCCTTTTAGCCCCACACCACAGTCCCCGGGGGGTCAGCCCCACTATTTGTACAATTTTGAATCTCTACTCCGTAAGGATGCCACCATTGCATTATGAGTGCAATTACATGCTTAGTTTCAGAGAAGAAATTGTTTATATGAAAATAGCCAATTTGACCATTTGTGGCCCCGCCCCTCAAGGGGGTCAGCCCAACCACATGCATGATGTTGAATCCCCGCCTTATAAGGATGCTACCATTGCATTATGGAAGCTACATGTACCCTATGCTTAGTTTCAAAGAAGACGTCGTTTATATAAAAATAGTCAAATTGAACCTTTTGGTCCCGCCCCTCAGGCCCAAGTGGGGTCAGCCCCATCATTTGTACAATTTTAATTCCTATCCGATTAGGATGCTACCATTTCATTATGAGTACTATCACAGCCTTAGGTTCAGATAAAAAGTCATATGAAAATAGCCAATCTGACCCCTTTAAGCACCGTCCCTCAGGGCTCAAAGGGGTACCCCCTTCATTCGTACAATTTTGAATCCCAATCTTATAAGGATGCTACCATTGCATTATGAGTGCAATCACATGCCAAGTTTCAGAGAAGAAGTCATTTATATGAAAATAGCCAATTTGACCCCTATCAGCCCTGCCCCATCAGGGCTCAAAGGGAAAAAGTCCTTCATTCGTACAATTTTGAATCCCAGAGAAAGTTGTTTATAAAAAAATAACCAATTTGGTCAAATTTTGGCCCCACGCCTCAGGCCCCCGGGGGGTCAGTTCTGTACAATTTTGAATCCCTATTCTATAAAGATGCTACAATTACATTATGAGTTCTCCAAACTTAGTTTCAAAGAAGAAGTAATTTATATGAAAATAGCCAATTTGACCCTTTTTAGCCCCGCCCCGCAGAGCTCATAGTGGTAAACTCCTTCATTCGTGCAATTTTTAATCCCCACCCTTTAAGGATGCTACCATTGCATTATGTATGCTATCACATGCTTAGTTTCAGAGAAGAATTCGTTTATATGAAATTAGTCAAATTGAACCTTAAGGCCCCATCCCTTAGGCCTTCGGGGGGTAAGCCTGACAATTTGTACAATTTTGAATTCCTACTCTTATAAGGATGCTACAATTACATTATTAGTGCTATCCAAACTTAGTTTCAGAGAAGAAGTCGTTAATATGAAAATACATTGTAGCCAAATTAACACTTTTGGTCCCGCCGTTCAGGGCTCCAAGGGGACAACACTTTCATTCGTACAATTTCGAATTCCCACCCTATAAGGATTCTTCCATTACATTATGAGTGATATCACATGCTTAGATTCAGAGAAAAAATTGTTTATATAAAGCTTTTGGCTCCGCCCCTCAGGTTCCCGGGGGTCAGCCCCTTCATTTGTACAACTTTAAATTCCCTACCCTATAAGGATGCTACTATTGCATTATGAGTATTATCACATGCTTAGTTTCAGTTTCAGAGAAGAATTCGTTTATATGAAATTAGTCAAATTGAACCTTTTGGCCCCACCCCTTAGGATCCCGAGGGGTCAGCCCGACAATTTGTACAATTTTGAATCCCTACTTTATAAGGATGCTACCACTACATTATGAGTGTTATCCCATGCTTAGTTTCAGAGAAGCCGTTAATATGAAAATAGCCAAATTGACTCTTTTGGCTCCGCCCCTCAGTGCTCCATGGGGTCAACCCCTTCATTCGTACAATTTTTAATCTCCACCTTATAAGGATGCTTCCGTTGCATAATGAGTGCTATTACATGCTTAGTTTCAGAAAAGTTGTTTGTATGAAAATAGCCAATTTGACCGCTTTTTGCTCCGCCGCTCAGGTCCCCGGGGGTTAGTCCACCATATGTATAATTTTGAATTCCCACCCTATAAGGATGCTACCATTGCATTATGGAAGCTACTCAATGCTTAGTTTTAAAGAAGAAGTCGTTTATATAAAAATAGTCAAATTGAACCTTTTGGCCCCGCCTCCAGGCCCTGGGAGATCAGCTCCGTAATTTGTACAATTTCTAATCCCTACCCTATAAAGATGCTCCCATTGCAATATGAGTGCTATCATATGCTTATTTTCAGAGAAGTCATTTATATGAAAATAGCCAATTTGACCCCATTTAGCCCCGCCCCTCAGAGCTCAAAGGGTTAAACCCCTTCATTCATACAATTTTGAATCCCCATCCTATAAGGATACTACCATTGCATTAGAAGTGCAATCACATGCTTAGTTTCAGAGAAGTCATTTATATGAAAATAGCCAATATGACTCCTTATGGTCCCGCCCATCAGACCCCTGGAAGTCGCCCAGAAGGGTGCTACCAGGTTGTTTTTTTTAAATTCCGAACAGCGGTTATGGAGAAAAAGTCGATTGTTGACGGACGGGCAGACGGGCGGACGGTCGGACGGACGTCGCATAACTCATCTTGGTCCTTCGGATCAGGTGAGCTAATGATATAAAAAATAAAACCAATTCAATTGTTTTATGTTATATTTCAAAATTTACTTCTGATTCAAATTAAAACCGATAGTTATCGAGAGGCTTCAATGAACCACACCGCCAGTGCGATTAAGGTGTTGCTGTAATGTTTTGTTTAGGGACAAAGAGGAGTCCAATATTGCGACTTTTCAGAAAACGAGTCCGAGGTCAATATATGAGACGCCACATATTCAAGCGACCTTAATTGTCTAAGGACAATAATGCCTGTCCCTGATTTGATTTACAACAAATCTATACAATTTAGTTACAATTCTTTCCGTGCCTGGATGGAATGAAAGGCAAAACACTATAAATCATTAAGAAGAATTGTTTACAATTACAATAGATCTTCTATGTTGCTTTCCACAGACCTTTATCAAAATTTGACATCATATGTTGCTTTCCATAGACCGTAATTAAAATTAGATCTTCTGTGTTGCTTTCCACAGACCGTTATCAAAATTTGACATTATATGTTGCTTTCCATAGACCGTAATTAAGATTAGATCTTCTATGTTGCTTTCCACAGACCGTTATCAAAATTTGACATTATATGTTGCTTTCCATAGACCGTAATTAAAATTAGATCTTCTGTGTTGCTTTCCATAGACCGTTATTAAAATTTGACATTATATGTTGCTTTCCATAGACCGTAATTAAAATTAGATCTTCTATGTTGCTTTCCATAGACCGTTATTAAAATTTGACATTCCGTGTTGCTTTCCATTGACCGTAACTACAATGACTCGCCCAGCAGATCGTAATTAAAATGATATTTTCTATGTCTTTTCCATTAGACCGTAATTAAACTTTTATGTTGCTGTCCATAATCTGTAATTAAAATTAGACCTTCTATGTTGCTTTCAATAGACCGGTATTGAAATTAGACCTTCTATATTGCTTACCATCTTCACATAGACGTCCGCTACATTGTATAAGATGTATAAAAATAGCTGCTACTTTTGTCATTCGGCATTATTTCTGCAGGAAAATACTTGTCTACCTATAATGTACTTCATCAAAAAAACAATAATCATCAAATATATCTATATCATTGATATCTAAGTCGTTCAAATATCGGGAATTGATTAGAAGAAAAATGTGTCAAAAGAAATTTTCGTGTGAATGTACTGACTCTGTAATAATATGCCAAAGTCATTTTATTTCAACTAGTTTTTAATCAATAAATTACCAAAATTCAGTAAATTATCAAATATACGATCAGCAAGATCAAGATGTGCAAATAACAGAAATCATTAACCTACACTTTTTTGGCATTATTTCGATAAAAATTATGAAGCATGTCATGAATTGATCCATACTGGGCAGGAATGTGGCTGTGGTGTCCATTTACGCCTCCGTCAAAAATTGATATTAATATTCATTAATAAGAGGTTGGAACCAATTCTCATAGCTTGTTGATTGCTAGTTATTTATTCAACTAAAGAAACAAATAACAAAGGTTATTTGCCAATAACACCACTGGAGTCTTTGACATGGGCGAGTTTAGGTAGTCTGTCCAGCCAAAGACTGACCACGTCCCCATAAAGGTGTGTCCCTGACGTGATGGCTGTGTCCAGGTCGATGTAGCGTTGTTGTGCCCCATCATAGGTACTCCACATAGGCAGATCGTCAGAGTTTGGATTCCTGGATAACAACAGTATAAGACAATTACATTGTTAAGAAGTTCAAGTTAAAGGTATAAGAGTGAAATTGTTTATAAACTATTCATTGGTCTACACATTGGGTAAAACTAAACTTATTTTATGCAACCAGCGTTAAAGATTTAATATATATATGTATGACTTTCATAGCCAATGCATATGATATTGCATAAATTAGTTTGCCTTGTTTCAAACGTCTAACTGATTAATAGTACATTTTACTTGACACAAATCTAGATTATGCAAAATTAAAGTTATCAAGAAAACATTATGGATGAACGTTATTTAACGATGTGTCTCATAATTTGTTGTGGTTTAACATGGATACAAGCCGATTAATTTATAATATAGCTTCATTTCCAAACAGTAAAAACCTACCCAGTTTTTGCGAAATTTGCCCAATATTTCTGCATGACTCTGGACAGGTTGACATCGGTAGGAGTAACACTAATATTATATTTTGTCGGAAAGTCTTCAAGACCGAACAAAAAGAAAATGTCGGAGCCATGAGGTGATGTTCCAGTTCGCCACCACGGTGGATATGCATAAAACTCTGGGTCAGGAACTGGACGTTTGAATATGTACTGATACGTTGATGTTATGTTATTGTTCTCAGAGTGCTTCATCGCAGATTTTATAGCGGGCGCAATGAATGACGCCATTGAGAAAGCATCAATTGCATTGACAGCTTGTTGGCCTTCATTTGAATCTCTATATTTTGAACAGACTAAGTCATTCGGTAACGAGTTGTTTGCCTTTGAAGGAAGATACATATTTACAAAAGACGGAACGAAATAGTCACAGAAAACATTACTCGGAATGCCAATGGAACTGTTGAATTTCTTATGCTCCGCTATACTTAGTAAAAATTGAAGGATCACCGCACCTTCTGCATTTGTGTTGCCAGTCATGAAGTCCAAATTTTGGAAAAATCGGAATATCGAAGATGTCTTATTTGTCAATAAGTGCTCTGAAGAGAACTGAAGGAAGTCGTTATCGATTATTGGTCCGATATTGTTAGGTAATCTTAAAGGTTCGAAAGATGGTAAAGATGTTGAACTCTGTGCAGCAAGTAAGTCGTCTGCTGATTGTCTACGTATACATTGAGCATATGCTGCTGGAGTAGAAGACGCGTTACCGCAACCAAACTTTGTACCAACGTACATTGCGCTGGCATGTGCATTACTTAAACTTGTGTATGCAAAGCTTGAAAAAGCGCTTCCACTCTGTGCAATAACACGATGAAATAGGCCTTGGTTTTGCGGTGCTAACGCCTGTAGTGATACACTGAAGCCACCAGCAGACTCCCCAAATATTGTCACAGAATTCGGATTTCCACCAAAGTCGTCTATATTATCCTTGACCCACTGTAGTGCCATCCTCTGATCCCAGAGTCCGTAATTCCCTTCCAGTCCACCTGTTCCAGGTGTACTGATGAATCCAAACAGACCTAATCGGTAGTTGATAGTTACCACGACAACATCACCGGTCAAGGCCAAATACGATCCGTCATAAAACATCCCCTGGCCAAAGACATAGCCTCCACCGTGAATCCACACCATAACAGATCGCTTAGTCGTAGGGGTCATGTCACGTGGTACATAGATATTCAATACCAAGCAGTCCTCTGATTGGTTTAAATTCGGTATATACTTTTGGTACGGAGGCGGTATTGTCTGCATACATGATGGTCCAAAGTTAGTTGCGTCCAGAGCTTCAGACCATGGACCCTTTGCTTCCGGTTTAGCAAATCTGAGAGCTCCAATAGGTGGTTTAGCGTACGGAATATTTCGAAACTGGTAAACTTTCTCATTCCGCACGTGCTCAATGACTCCGATGACGTCTCCAAGTTTGGTGTGGACATGTTCTTTCTCTAAACATACAGTCGTGGATACAACCGTTAGTATAATGAGAACTTGTTGATATTTCTCCATGCTGAAATGCAAAGAGGAAAACGATTACTCTTCATTGAATGATTGTTGATCTGAAAGAACATGCATATGATAAACGCAAAACTCAAAAGTAAGAAAGATCTCTGTACATTCGATAGATCGAACAGTTACAAAGAGGACCGCTTTGTGCCCTCCTAGAGAGCCATTCATCGATATATACCAAACATCGGGAATAGATTGTCATCATGCTTCAAATGTATGAGGACACCAAATTAAGGTCTTTTCGAACTATGAGTAGATAAAGCAAAGAGTCAATTTGCCCTATTTACATAAACTGATATTATCAAAATATGTTTTCATTATGTTGAGACAGAAGAACTAGCACATAAGAAATCAAAAGATACGTGGAAGCGAACTCTTTTTGAAACATCTTATTATAAATATCTAAGATGTAGTCTTATGTATTAAGCACAAGGACGATACATGCACATGCTTTTGATTCTTTACCATACCTACACCAATAGGTGCGATACTCTGTCAAGGAAGACCCAGTATTACACATTTCAGTGTCTGTATCCTATAGAATCAAAAGCCTGTGGTACATGTACAATGTATGTAATAGGGACAATTCATTTATCATAGTCCTATCAACAACATATCATTTTTATATCAACAATAATTTAGATTCCCCATTAAAGGTCTATTTCAATGTAATCAAATAGGGTCATTATCACCTAGTGATTTCTTCCTAATTAGCAAATAATTAGAAAGATTCCTAAATTTTCATTTGGATTCCTGGAGAAAATCACACTTTATACTGTCGCAACTCGACATGGGTCTCTGTACCTTACCGAATAAGTGGATGTCTTATCTCGTGGCATAGGACAACCTATATATATAGCTAGCTATAACCTTAGATTGTATACAAAGGCCCAAGTAAAAAAAGAAACCAGTCGATTAACAGGCAAAACCAAAGAAACAATGTCCAGCCATATCGACTTAAAGTAAAACACAATGGTTATCTCGAAGTCTTGCAGCGCAAAAAAATCATAAAATAAAATAAAATTTAGTGCAAAGTTGATGCGGATACAAGCAGCATTCTCGTTTGCACGTTAAGAAGTATTGCAGCTTACCTTAAATATGGGTCGTGGACACAAATATACTGTCGATACTGTCCTCTACTTCTAACCAATGGAACTGTTCATTGATAAGATAAACCAAATGTTGTCTCGTCATCGGAATCACTGCACGCGCAAATCTGTAGATCTTGTGGACCATGCCAGTATAATTAAAAACGAATACACTATTGCATGATGGAAAGCATAATGTGATAAAAAAATAAATGAATTTGTTGCGATACAATACAATATACAATACAATACATCACAATACAATACAATACTATACCATACATATGATACAATACAATAAATTTTATTTAAAATTGCGATACATGATTAATTATGTTTTACATGTAAAAACTTAATTCATGGTAATTCTAATATTAGTGAACTTCTACAAAGTAAGTAATCTCCGTATTTTGAATACATGTATGCAATGAAGAAAAAAATATTGTAAATGTAATCTTCAATGTGTAATTTTCCGTTTGCAATGCCAAAATGTTCGCCGATCGCATATATATGTGTAACGTTAGTCCGCTAAACCTGCCTATATTATAAGTTTTTTTGTTTTTGTTTTTTAATTTTTTAATTTTCTTTTTACATATTAGGCATGTTTTAAAGCCTAATAATATCGGCAGGTTTAGCAGACTAGTGTAACATTATGCTATCTAGATCCACTTCTGAACATGTAGGCTAATTCTAAATAAGTAATGAAAAACACTTTAATTGTAACTTAAGTGCAATATGATATGATATGAAAAAAATGTTGTAATTTTTGAAAATATGTTAATTTGGCACACTGTAAGCAATTTAGGGGAAGTACAAGAGCGCTTTAGATTTTATCTAAAACCATGAAAACAGTTAAAATTAAGACGCGAATTCGAACGCACCTGTTAAGTCTTTGTCGTGAAAACGCTTGTAAGTTGTGGCAATCGAAATCGTTGTATTTCAAGCGCCTTAGCAACGTGTTTTGTTTAAATATGGTCGTAAGTCACATCCGGCATTCCTTAACCGTGTAAAATGTCGCGTAAAAACGACCGAGCGAAGAAGAACAATATTGCAGAGAAGGTAACGTTTTAGCTATCATTTTTAATAGGTCATTAACTTCAGATGTCAAGACAAGTAATAGCCAGTATATAGGCCTATGTCAAACTGGTTCTAAAAGCACATGGATTACGTTAACGTTAGATTTACCACTGTCTGTGAAAGCACACATTTTTCAGTGTCACTCATAATAAAAAAAATAAATAAACTGAAAATAAACCCAGCGAGGTCTAGGTGAATCGGGAAATAACCTAATGTAGCTACATGCAGGCCTGGTATATAGTAGTGCAATAAAGCCACCAAGCAATTTAAAACAAACTGTTAAGTGTGTTTGATATTCACATTGAACCATACCATTTTAATGGTGTTGAAGAATAACAACAGGTAATTCTTTATGGCAAAGTCTTGGAGGAGCACAGCTATTACATGTTAATTCTCGGTCTGGACTCTGACCGTGATTATACTGTATATAGAGCTTGTTTACACTAACATAACCTGTTATTATATTTGTATACGATATGTCGATATTATACAGCTTTGTTATACTTTGCCTTTGGCCACGATAATCTCCACTCTTTTAAGATTGTGTGGTAAGTAAATTACCTATAATACATTTATATGTATAGTTGTATATTAATTAAATCAAAGAATGTAGTGGACATTATTTTGTTTAATATAAAAAAAATGAACTGAAGTGGTCTTAGCTGTATGATGATGTTGCATTTGTTTAATTAGTCTTTAAATTTACATTGATTAATTCTAACAGGTAAAAGAGATACAATCACGTCAAAGGAACTGGTTTAAAGAACGGGAAGAGCACCTTGAAGGAAAGAGAAATTCACCTACTATAAGGGATAAATCTGACAACAGTAAGTTAAAATATCCTTTTCAATTTATATGCAGAATCAAATCACAGAATTTAAAGCTCAAACAATCTAAATAAAACTATATAATATATTGTACAATAATGTAATTTTGTGTTTTATGTGAAATATATGTTGTATCATGGTCCTGTGTTAGCTGTAAGAAGTATGTTTCCTCTATTTTTACAGAATTAACCTCTAAGAAGGTTGATTATAATCCTTCTTCAACTAAAGCAAAACTTGATCTCCAAGACATTAAGTCAAGAAACCCTGAAAGACTGAGCTCAAATTCTGCATCGGGTGGTAAGGTACAACCAAAAGGGAAGTTTAAACACTGGTTAGAAGCCAGAGACTTACACAAAGATAAGGATGACAATTCAAATGAACATAGAGGTTCAGTTAATGTTTTGAGAGTGTCCAGTTCCAGAAGTCCTGAATTCGCCAGTCCAGAGTCGGACTATGGTCATCCGAGAGCAGGTGCCCATGGAGAACCATATAAGACATACAGTGAGCGGACTGGGAGGGAAGCTATGAATACATTGATGTCACATCAGGATTTTGATGCTTTAGCTGACAGTATTGTAGCCAGGGTTAAACATGGTATCAACATGGATAGTCATTCGAGTGTAGGAACTCATCTACACGGTTCAAATGATGCAACTAGGGGCTCTAATTCGACAGGAAAGACCAGGAGTTACATGTATAAAGGTCACACTGAGTCAAAGGTCAGAGATCACAAAGGTCATAGAGAGGTCGATACATCCAGTCATCACTGTCCTTGCTGTCAACGTTTGATGGTAATGATTCATTCTTTAATGCATTATATCCACAGTAGAAAACAAGAGAGAAGTGATTGAGCTTGAAAAAGAAATCCATACAATATCAAATACAATTTGATATTATAAATTCTATTATTTCTTTAAAGTTTATACAAAAGTTTTTTCTAAAAAAATAACTTAAAAATATATTTATTTCAAAAAGATAAAGTGATTTTTTTTCAAATATTAAACTTAATTTAGGAAATTTTTAATTAGATCAATATCATCTGCGTACCAGTTACATGTTCAGAAATCCCTTAAAATGTTGATGTAAATATAAATATTTATTTTGGGGTTTTTTTGCCAAATTTTGTGATGTGCAAATTATTCTGTAAGATGATTTTCTTCAACACTTTTAGTCCCTGAACCTATAGCAAACTTCAACAGATTTTTTTGTGTTTTTTTTTTCACAGCTACCACCAAACCATGCCCCGATCATCAACATTCCCTGTGGTCACAGTGTGTGTGAGACATGCTGTGAGGAAACAGAGCTCTGTCCATCCTGTCATTGTAATGTATCAACCAAGACATGTAATCTAATGCTGCTTCAGATTATACAGGGATACCACAGCGAAAAGTCGAGACGAAATGAGATCAGTCGGGAATCAAAATCATACAGTCCAGAAAATTACAACGAGAGACAGTCTTGTAAGTATATTACATAAAAGTGAAACAGGTCATCACGTACAATTCCAGTCATATTGGATCAATTTAGGAAAATAGGAATCGATATCGTATTAGAAGATGCTAATCGTCAATACATTGATATCGTTAGAAACGATGAGAGCTCTAGACAGGTGTCCTTTATATATGAGTCAATTGTATAGTAAGTTTTATCAAATGGTTTTGATGAAAGTCCTTTATAGCTGAAATTTGACTGTACATTATTTTAAGATAGAGCTAATTATCATATTCCATACTAAAGTATTTGAAGTGAACATGACTTGGGTTTTTCATCTTTGGGTCATGAGGGTGAAAAGTTTTTGAAGCTGTATTATATTATTATAATAAGCTGTATTGTATTATTATAATAAATTGTTTTCATTCTGGTACACTCGTATCTGATGTATATATATTAAACATGCATATAATAATTATAGATTAAATTATTAATGATAAAATATTTTTATTTCAAATACTTATCCCTTTTTTATAACCTTTTGTATCTTAATTTGTGTAAAGTACAATTACAAGGTATTTTTAAACTTTGATTAGGTTAACAACTACTTGTTTTTAGTTCTTGTAAATTTGTAAGAACATATCTACTTGGTAGCAAATTAATAGGAAATACTGATTCAAATTTGTTAGAAAACTTATCAATATTTTGAGATAACAAAATGATGTGGGTGAAGTATGATTTACCATCAATTTGTCCCACCTTCCGGTGGTTAAGCATCATATTTCGACAGAATTTTGTCACAAAATTACTTGAAGGGTTGGAGTAATCCTTATTCACACAGATCGTATTTCAAAATATCCGTACTGGTAATAGTTCTGTAACTATACAACATAATCATCTTTACATCCTGTATTTTTATCTGATTTCAAAGCGAGTACGCAGCAGTCCTACCAGGAACAGTACGAGAATTTGATAGCCCGCCAGGATGTGATGTTAGCCGAGGCGGACAGTGTCAAAGAAACAATGGATCAGCTTTCCGAGAAGATTCACAAACAGCAGCGGCAGGTACACAGCATTGCCCAGGAGGAGACCAAGCTGAGGAAACAGATAAAAGACTTGGAGGAGAAGTTACAGCAGCTGACAACTCACAGGAAGGAATACTCGGAGGAGCAGGACCAACTACAACACAAGTACAACACCGAGGCTAACAGATTGAACATGATCAAGGAAACCCTGTTATCACTGGAGATAGAGGCGGAAAAGGTATGAATTCAATAATGTATGGAGTCTACTATAAACGTGAAGTGCTATTATCTAAGTTCACAATTTGCATTTAAATATTAGGGTTTGCGATGTTAATTAATATTTTCAAGATAAATACACCTGTTTTTGCATAGTTTCACATATAAACTTAAAAAATATCATACCAGTGTGGGGGGTTCTTGCACTAAAACTTCCATTTTGTAATTTGGGTGAATCCCCACTCATATAAATTTCCAGTTTTACTGTATTTTAGTTCCCCAATAGTTAGTACCCATGGAAGGCAATGATTGTGAGTAATGTCCATTTATTTATCAAACTTTGTTTTCAATGGATTGGAACTTCATACTTTACCAAAAAGGTCGTGAGAAGAAATGTTAATTGATTGATTTTGTTTCTCGTTGACAGGTCCAGCTGCTTGCAGAAGGGAGATGATGAGTGGAGAAGAAGCCTCCTTGCATTGTTGACCTAGATTTCTGATATTGACATAGAATGGCTGATGTTCATGTGTCCCTGAAGAGCTTGACAAAATTGAAGTTAATGGCTTAATTACTGTTGACTTCGACCAATGAAGAGTGATTTTACATGTGTTCCTGGTGACCTTGGCTTAAAGTGACGACCTTTTTTGACCTTGACACCTGACTGATAGCTGTGTTCTTGGTGACCTTGACATCTGACTGACAACTGTGTTCTTGCTGACCTTGACATCTGACTGATAACTGTGTTCATAGTGACCTTGACATCTGACTGATAACTGTGTTCATGGTGACCGTGACACCTGAAGACTGATGGTGTCCTCTGTGACCTTGACCTCTGAATACTAGTTTCATATTTTTCTGGTAAACGGTTTACCTGGTGCTTGCAATTGATTTAGCAGTGATATAGATGTCGTATTGTTTCATAATTGTGTAAAGTTTGTATTGTTATAAATATACAAAGCATCATATATATATGGTTGTCAAGATTTTTTATTTTTAAATATTTCTATGGTTTAATTCATCAAAAGTAGACTGCTTTGACATATCTGAAAAAACACAAGTCAAAATTTTCAACCAATTATGGCACATATAACTTCAAAAGCAGATGTCTGTGATATTTACCAAATATTTATAAGTATATGTCAGCTGAAAGAAATGGTTCATTTATTATTTGGGTCCTGAATTTGTTGTCAATTGAAATGATTAATTCCAATTTGAATTGAAATAATCTTAAAAACTTATAGGTTCAAATGGTTTTGTGGGAAGCTATAGGCTCCTATAGGCTGTTTGGCTTACAATCATGACCCAAATCCATTGAGGAATGTGTCTACAGCCCTATTACAGTCCTGTGAAAACACGAATCATAAGCATATGTTAGGTTAGAATATAAATGTTGTAGTTCCTGGAATTTCATATGATATTTGTATCTGTATATTACAGGTTATTTGATACATTGCCTCTATTTTCTCAAATCATCTAATATTTCTCATACCATACAGTATAGCTGACTTTATGTAAATGTTACATGTCTCATAATAGTCAATGAAATAAAAACCATTTTCCAAAACAGATTTATGTTTTATTTATATACACAACATAAATGAATAATCACAGGCACCTGTTCTGTTACACATTACTTATTGATTAATAAAATATTGGATAACAATGACTTATGTTTGTTTCATTTCAATCAGTTTGGCCTCTATGTACATAATATTGACACAATAAATATGAATGGCTATACTTCAAACTGCAGGACTTCATTAAATATAATGCAATCATAGGTATATGGACGGACGATGAAATAACCAACAATATTGATAATTCATTGATGATTCACTCACATTCCAGGGGTGTAGAGATCGTAAGTGATCGGAACCCCTGGAGTATCGAGGATGATGATGTACATGAACATAAACCAATTAATCAACAATTCATGAAAATAATTGGAATAATATAATATTATATAATAAAGGTTTTCAGTAGAGACAATATGTTTTTAAGTGCTTTTGTTTGTACAATTGTACATGTACATTTGAATTTATGAGCAAATATCGGAAAATTCCAACAAACCGGTCCTGTTTATCTCATAGGAGTATTGTTTCAGTTCAAAACAAAAACTTCTGTTTGGCCACTATATTTCCTATGATAGGAATATCGAGCATAAATATTAAAGGCCCATTACCTTTCCGGAGCAAAATATAAAGGTTTCTTAAAAACATTAATAACATCAGAAAATGCATACCGATGACCTAAAATAAGGTTACGACACCAAACATATGCAAGATTTCATGCGTATTATATGAAAACAGTGGCGAGTTAATTCGCTGTTTTGCCGTCTGGCGCAGTGATAGTCAACTACCGCGCGGTATTTAGGACAACGGCGGGAAACAATACAACCCTCGTTATGAAAATAAACATTTTAATTATTTTAATCAAATCGTTCAGAAGGTGATTATAAAGTAGTATTAACGGTAAGTTAATAATTTTTAAGACTCTACAAAAATATCGATCTTGTTTTACATTCCCATTTTAAAAATTAAAAGCCGTTTCGGAAAGGTAGTGGGCCTTTAAGAAAATGATGTAGCAACTATATATAACCACACTATTACTAATAACCAACTTGTTTTCACATTTCATGAGTTATTATTTAGTAATCACAAAATTATAACTGTCCTTCTGGAGTTCCTTTGACAGTGTTGTGTGAACGGGAGTTAGCTAATCAATATATAGATTGTATTTCTTAATTCCAAGAAGAATAGACACATACATGTACCATTATTAAATATTGTTTTAAAAAAAAATACCGCAAAAAGAATGGAGTGGACATAATAGTATGATGCACAGACGGAAAAATATTTTCAACAGAGTGATCAAATCACAATATGATATATACTTATAATGATTATAGTTTGCCTACCTCTGAACTTTGTATACATGAAGCTGTATCTTCACTAATTGTGCAAATTTACTTACATATGGACAACAAAATTACGCTTTGTTTTTTTAAATTGAAATTGATGTTAAAATTACCAGGTATTGTTTAAATCGCATTTCATCAATTTATAAACTTATCCCAATAAATTAATTAAATATGATATTCATATTCAAGAACATGTTTGATATTTTGCAGGAGATCCACTTTTTAAAAAAATGTCTCCATCACGTTTTCTCAAAATATCATTACTCAAAATATATAAAGCTGTGCTCTCAAAAGATGTGAATAATTTTGTTAAACAACACAAAACCTTTCAAAGGAATGGTTTTTAGTTGAGTATATTGAATTTAATGCTGAAAAGTCTAAAGGCATAACGTGTAAATATAACTCTACAATATTCTGTATAAATATCACCAAGAACCTCATGACACCCCATAAATACTGCAACACATTAAATATGATCACTTTTACATAATGTATTAAGTCATGATTACAGTAAAATACATCATCTATATTAATAAATAAACCTCTTTATTTATATATCAGCAGTTTGCATGTACAGGTACCGTATTTACCATTATTAGTGCCCCCTCCTCTTTTCTGGAGAAGAGTTGAAGTTGTTACAATAAATGCCCCCATCCCATGGATTTAACAATGTTTTACAACATGTAATGCTCATCATTGTATCCTATATTACATGAACTTGCGAGTCTTTTACATGTGAATCACGACATGATAATGCATCTCAAAGGATAAAAAACATATACATGTTTACTGTAACAGATTAATGTACCATGAGTACAGCACGATTTAAAATATGGCTGATTTTTTTCGTCCACATTTTACATTTTCGTTCGTTATTAAGCGTCTCCCTTTGTTACAAATATTTAAGCGCCCTCAGGGCACTAAATTACGGCGAATACGGTATATATTATGATAAACTCTATAATTATATAAGGCTTCATCATCATCAGCAGTGTTTATTTCCAATTACATAGCAGTAAACCACAGTAAAATGTATGTTCACAAGATACAAATTTTCGTATAATTTCACAAAACAGCTCAAATGCAAATTCAACTGTTTTGTGAATAATTGTATGAAATGTATACATGTATATCACAAATTTTATGTATTCACAAATACTCGGTATTTTGAGAATAAAGAAGGATATAAAATATTTTATACGTGGAAATGAAGTGGTTCCCATTACTTCTATACAAACTAAATCTACTCCACACACAATAAAAGTGTATTTTTGTTTGAAAAAATACAGCATTTATCTGCAAAGATTGCACTAGTTATACTGTCTGGCTAAGAATTCAACTTTTGTATGAATGCCTTGTCACAATGTGTCACTATTCCCCTCTCTGTTTCCCCTGTACAACCTGTCCCATTTTAAAGATTAGTCTATTACTGATGTATCATTAATCTTTTATTAATATTTCTTCTCAGGCCACCTATTTCAAGTCTCTTTTGAGTTAAGGTCATTCTTGAAGTTATGATCGCATTGTTCAATCATTTTAATTTATGAGTGAAACATTGACAAAGTCTGACAAAAATTTACTTTGCATTGAATAGCTTTCGGTGGAGATTTCAACTTACTTATCCATTAACACTTTTCAATAAGCTTTCATTCCCTTCCTTGTTTTCCACCAGTGATATTTTTTATATTTAATCAAAAAAGTCTTTACTGTGTAATATGAAAATTAAATGTTATTGTGGAATGTAGTAATTTCCATTTTTTTTTAAATATCCATAAATTTAGCACATTGTTCCAAAACAATTTTTTCAATGCTCATAAATGTGTACTCCGGCCAGTACAATGTACATATAAAATGGAAGAACATTAGCTAAAGCGGTAGAAAATACAAGATCAATTACTTTCAAAGTAAAAAAGGTCAAGTAATAAACAACTTAAATGAAACATTGTATTCAATAGGTGGCTATTTGTGTATTCTAAACATCATATTTTCACTTGAATAACAAGAAATATTATGACAATGTGACTTCTTTAAATAAAGGACATATTACAATATATGTAGTCCCAATGCTTGCACTAGCCTTTTTTTCAGGAATGTAAATAAATTATTGAAGAGTTGTCTCCCCTTGATTATCCTCATCCCACCATATTCCGTAACTTCTCGTTGATATCTCTTTCTCTCTGCAGCAAGGAATTTGTGTGTTTCTTGTATGCATCAAATTCCTGTTAAAATAAAAAACAAATTGATGAAAATTATATACAGATATTTTCAATCTAAATACCTCTATTAATAATAAAACATGAATTGTTTCAAACCTTTTACAGTTTAGAATGAAGCCAATTATATATTTATTATCATATCAAAATACTGAACTTCTAAATGATAAGAAAAAAAAAATCATTTGGTGTCTTTAAACAAAAGAATAAGTTAGGATCTAATCAAATAGGATGCAATAAGTTGCACTGCAGGATCAACAACTGGAGGGAGGTTTTATCAGGTGTTACACAAGGAGCTGTTTTAGGGCCAATACCTACATACAAGAGGAGATAAGTCTGTACTGGTAACATGCAGGGCTCGAATTTTACATTTTTAGTCACATGCTGAAAATAGCAAGTGCCCTAAATTTGCATTTGCTAAAATACCGTTTTAAGTTTAGTTAAATATCTGTATTCAAGTCAATTTTGTTATATATAAAATCATTTATTTTTGCATGATGATGTAAGGTGTACAAGAGCTGTGTCCCCATATTTTCCATTAAAACAATTTTTATGTCATTTTTACATTTGTTTCTGATAAAAACCACTTGGTAAAATAAGCAAGTGTATATTTTTTTCATTTGCTATTCTGGTATATCTACTTGCAGAAAACAAGTACATTATGTAAAACAGCCTGAAATTTGAGCCCTGAATATGCATATAAAGAATGTTGCTTGCCATGCCAAGAGAGACTTTGAGTTCAGTTGGTTGGGCTTTCAACTAATGCACAATGGTTAGAGATACCCTTAGGCCAAGCTAGTTTCAATCCATAACAGTGGCAGCAATTTGTCTTAAATAAGCTATATCAAACATGGATATTTACACTCTGTATTTCTTTATTCCTTGATGAGGAGTCCTCTAGATCTTCTCGGAGTCGCCTGACCTGCAGGTTAGAGTTCACAGCTGCTGCCTCCCGTCTGCAATGATTATATAAATGTCATTTATTATTTACATCAAGTAAATCAAATTGAATTGTCAGTTGAAACACTTAACATAATGAAAAATTTCCGGAAAGCTTTTCAAATTATATGTATATTAAATAAATCATTTAACCAAAATATGTTTGTAGGAGAAACTGCATTACCAGGTATGCTTAGTAAGTTTTTACAGGGAATGCATTCAAATAAAATATTAAGAGAACTTATACCATGAATTACCAATCTCATGGAAATTGTGTTTCCTTAATGAAAAGATTTTCTACTTAAAATGGATATATGATATGCTATATGCAAAGGGTCAATGTATTTTTTATTCAAATTGAACTACTTGTAAGACTTCTTTAAATCCACATTCTAAACAAATGGGAAAAAATTAAACTGAGAATTAATAACAGATTATCTCCCCTTAGTTTGAAAGTTGGCCTGCCAACCAGAAGCACGGTTTTCCTGAATTATATCTCTCTAGTTTGAAAGAAGGACTGCGCACCTGAGCCCCAGTTTTCATAAAACAGTTTAAATATGATAACAGATAATCTACCCCTAATTTGTATATTATAAAGTATTTATAAGAATTTCTGTGCTAAAGTTTAAAAAAAAGTGGTAGATTATCTCCCCTTTGGATAAAGGTAAGACTGGTTATTTTCATCAAGACTTTCCATGCTTAATTACAACACAAAATATTATTATCACTATCTTTGAAAGTTCAAGTAAGTGTTACAATTAGACTCAAATAATTGTTATAACAATATTTTAGCTGAATGTCAATTCTTAATTATCCTTCCTAGCATTTAAATCAAAATTTAAAATGTGTCGTGGCAACCAAAATTGCAAAGTTTAATTTCAATTATCATTTGAATTTTCTGCAGAGTTTTGGATAATTGGGGATAAAACTGCAAAGAATTTATGGAAAGCAAATGGTATTGCTTTACTGGGCCTATTAGCTAGCCTGTCTAATGGTAAACACCATCAAATAGCAATGCTGAGAATGACATGCAGGTGAAATGTATTTTGACAGCTGTGGATACAACATTTTCTCCATGTTAGTTATAGTGTGTACAGATCGACAGAAAATCTTGTGATTGACAATATATTACATTACAATGTAGACAGCAAGAAGTTTCTCTTAGTATGTCATGTATTTCAGATAACAAAAAAATCTTTAAAACATGCAAGACATTGTGCAGTGCCATTTTTTATGAGGAAATGATTAAATGTCCATGCAATCATGGCCTAATTTTAGAATCAAGATGAGAGAAAGTAATTTATATATAATTTATCAAATTTCACGTAAAAGGACAATAGCTACAAATGCATTAGAATTAGTGAATATGTATCATGAAATTTTCTTTCTTCTGCTTTTTTTTCCTTTTAATGAATTTTTCATATTATGTTAAAGGAAAGTAAATATTTAAATAAATAACGATTCATTTTACAGACGAAATAACATAAAGAAAATACCCCTGTACACCAATATCTCCTTGTAGCAGCTAGTGAGATGAAATTCATAAAATTAATTAATTTTAATGTTCTTCAGATACCTATGTATTGTTTACAATAGCACAAAGATTGATGGAAATTATTATAAATGGCACCGATATTTATGCAATGCGAAGAATATATTTATTATATAGAATTGAAACAGTTTTGTTTAAAACAATGGTTTTGTTTTCAATTTGGCAAAAATATCAACAATTACTAAACATTTTTCGTTAAATTGTTTTTTTTAATTGTGATTAAGTATCCACAGAAAAACTATCTTATACCAACAAATAAAAAATGCAATGGTTTCTTTCTAAAATATGGGATAATTTTATTAATTTTACCTGAATTTAGTTTTATATCAAATGAAATCTTTTAAAAATACAGAAAGTAAATGAGCAACTTACTCAAATTTTTCCTCCATGTTCCTCACAGCTTTCTCCATCTCACCAATCCTCTGCTGTAACTTCTTATTCTCCGTCTGTTCTTTCTAGAGAAAAGGAAGGAAGAGAACTTTACATGTATACAGTTTTATATTAGAAACACAATTTGCAACAACAGCAAATTAAATGTAACTGTAAAAAAAATTCAAACATGTGCCAGATGTAGGCGTTGGAGCCAAAGTACCCAAAGAAAAACTCTTGATATACATTCACTACCTGGCAACCGCCCAACATTATTATATTTGGAATTTGCAAACCAGAGGTGGAAGGCAATTGATAATATATCAAAACACCTTAACCACTAAGCAAACCAAGCCCAAACAGTGTCAACTAGGAGATAATTAAGTTATCTTGGCTGCAGTGGATTATGACCAACTATTCATTTTAAGAGATTATGATATTATGGGTACATACATGTACAATTTTGCCTCGCTGCATGGCCAGATCAAGCAGTTCATCCTTTTCTTTAGTAAGCTGTTGAATCTTCTGCTGCGCCTCTGCATCCATACTTTTTTTATTGTCGGCTTGTGTTTGTAGCTTGTAATTTGCACCTTTAGGTGTAAAATGTAAAATAAATAAACGATCTCACAAAAATATAAATACAAAATAAAACAAAGGATTATTAAACACACAGTTCCATTCACCTTAATGTTTTCTTGATATCGCAAGTTGAATTAAAAAAATTCTAAATAGCATTTAAAGTCACAAGAACTCTATAAATAGCTATCAAATAACCTAAATTCCCCAACCTTATTATATGACCTACTTTTTAACCTTTCCTCTGCTTCCTGTAGTTTGGACTGCAGTGACTTGACCTCCTTTTTAAACTGTTCCTGGAGTGTCCTTATGTCCCCTTGTAGGGCCTCTTCCTTCATACGGAACTCTTGTGCATTGTGTCTGAAAATATCCATTTGAAAGTTAAAACTATGTGTAACTACATTTAGATATATGCATGTATACAGAAACATAATATTAGAAAATTCTTTATCTTTTAAGATCAATCATTATCTTGTTTGTTTTTTATAGTACAGTTTTCAATGTCTTAAGTGGATAAGGTTTCAACAATGTCTTATCAAAACAGTGATTGAATTTACAGGACTCGTCTGGACAAGTCTTGAACCTTGAACTTTGACTTTCCGGTGGAACTAACGAACATTTCGAAGATTCATCAAAATTTGAAATTAGTGTTCTGGACTTGACTTCAAAATTCCTACATAAATAGCTGTAAAATACCTGTTACGATGTTCCAGAGTGTTACACTGTTCCTTCAGACTTCCAAGTTTGTTCTCAAGTTCTCTGATCTGTTCATCCTTCTTTGCTATAGCACCGGAAAATATACGAGTATTTTCATTTCTCAAATGAGCATTTTCCTCTCTCAAGTCTTTATTTGAACGTTTATATTCATCTTTTATCTTTATCATTTCTTGATGATTGGAAGCTAAATCATCAAACCTAGCATTGAGAATGTTGTATTTCCTGATTTCACCATCTAACATTTCTTTTGCATGGTCTCTGAAGCTGATCAATTCGTCGTTGATTCGGTCCACTGATTTGGTTTTGTTGGCGACTTCGTCAGCTCGCTGTTTGAGGATCATGATCAGCTGAGACTGTTCATCGATACGTGAACGAAGCATAGCTTTTTCAGTCTTATCATCAGCCGATAGCCCCTTTAGCTTAGATAGATTGTTCTGCATGTCAGACATATCCTAAAACAAAAGATTCAATTAATTAGACATATATCACATTAACAATACAATATTTTTCAGTATTCATGCTCCTGAAATGCTATAAAAACATGTTTTTTGGCTCTGTTTGAAGAGCTATTCATGATACACTGAAAATCTTCTCCCGTTTCATTTCTGGTTAGAAGGCTAAACATTAATATGCATTTTCCCCTGTTCTTTATTGATTATTAGGAACAGATGCTATCTATCCATAATTTTGAGATTCAAAGTTATTTATATTAATTCCATACAGAAACCTCTGTTAGAATCAGCTGATGAAATTTATGTTTACACTCTTCCAAGACCTTAGAAGTCATTGCCCATATCAATAAGAAGATCGTTAATTCTGTATTTCATTTTATAGTTATCTGCCTTTGTTAGCAGGTATTGATTGTGACATCAATAGATTTCTGACAAAAATTTTGCCTTTCTCTGAAAAAAATATGATATTACACTCACAAATTATAATTACATGTATACATGACATATCAGAGCTTTTTTCAACATGATTTGGGGCCAAAAATCATCCCCCATGGCAAAACCTCTAATTTTTTACCAATTCAAGCTTTAAATTTCCCAAAATCAAAATTTCATGAAAACTAACAAAAAATATTGCATGAACTTAGTTGGTTAAGACTTTAAATAGTTGTGAATTGGCTTCAGAAAAGTACATAAACTACATACGAAATAAAAAAAATCTTATTTGTTATGCTTTATTTCATATTTCATAATTTTTGCCAAATCCTAGTTTTGTCGCACATTTGCCCAAATTCAAAGCCACAGGCTCCATTCCCAAAGCAGTGAGAAAAAGCCCTGCATATATATATATATATACACTCACAAATTATAATTATAAATGACATATACAGTCAACACATTGTTATAAATAAGAGGGAATAACTTTGCAAATAATTTAAGTTTCTATATAGGCCGGCCTACACAGGTATATATAATTTTTATAATTATCTCATATCCAAGGTACAAAAATGTATAATGTACACACCTGGCACCATATAACGCTTGTCCTAGGGGTTCTATCCTCTGACTGTAAATATAATTTTTTATACAATCTGATTAAAATCCAGTAAAATTATCTTCAGCATGCTTACATCATCGTTGGAGACCCACAGGAGATCGCACTACACTATGCTACACTTACTTATGTAACAGGAGAGGAGAAAATGAGCGGCCAAATGTAGCGGCCAGACCGGGATTCGAACCCGGGACTCTCAGAATACTAGCCGAGTGCTCTAACGACTGAGCTACCTGGTCACCGATGATCGACCCAGTCCAATCCCGCTACATTCCTCCCTACTTTCTCGAAGTCTTCGCCCTCGAAGACACACGAGACCCTTCCAAACACCACCACCGTGGGTTATTTAGTTGGGCGCCAATTCTGTAACAGGAGAGGAGAAAATGTAGCGGCCAGACCGGGATTCGAACCCGGGACCCTCAGAATACTAGCCGAGTGCTCTAACGACTGAGCTACCTGGTCACCGATGATCGACCCAGTCCAATCCCGCTACACTTATTTTTAACAGTCAGAACTTCAAGCACCAATTCTGTAACAGGAGAGGAGAAAATGTAGCGGCCAGACCGGGATTCGAACCCGGGACCCTCAGAATACTAGCCGAGTGCTCTAACGACTGAGCTACCTGGTCACCGATGATCGACCCAGTCCAATCCCGCTACACTTATTTTTAACAGTCAGAACTTCAAGCACCTTTTAAAGTTCTGACTATTTGCATATTTGCTGTAATCATCTATCATATCTAAAACCTGTAACCTGTCGTCTAGGTCTTTAATTATAATGCTTAGTATACCTGGAAAACATCCTCAAAATACCTTAATCAGCTGTTAATGAGACATAGTGAAAGAATGTTAAGGAAAACCTGTATACATGTACACCAGACATTTTTACATATAAATGTAATGTCGTGAAGGAAAAGATATTTTCCAAACCTCCTCCTCTCTTTCAAGGGAATCTGGGATTTATGCATGTACCCAGTCTAAATCTTTGACAATGCAACCATTTACAAATGTGCATGCACAGCAGGTCTACTGTAACGTTAAAGGTTCACTGACACTGTTAATGTTACCTGATCACTGTCTTCGACTATGGACCTGATGTCCTTTGGATTTCTGGAATTTGAAGACATGTTTAGGTCTAGGCCTATTAGATCATTTGAAAATGACCACCAATAGACATTAGATAATCACACAACAGTGAATATAGCAAAAGTTTCCGAAATTTTCATAACTCAAGAATTTCGCATAGAAACATGACGCCGGAAGTGCTCGTCGTACGGTAAGGGATTTACGACTTTAAATGAAAATAATTTTCATCTATTAAACAATTTTGCTTATTGGTTACATTTAACTGAATGTTAACATCGAGTTTTATATGTTTTCCAATATAATATTTGATTGGCGTAGTTTACATGTTTTGGATACACGACTATCGTAAATGGAAATATTATGTTGACTTCCGGTCAAAACGAAACGGCAAGGAGAACATTTTCACCAACTTGTTTGTTGTTGTAATATGTTTTTGAATTTACTTATATCTTAGCTACAGTACAAGCAGAACAAATCATCTCTTAAGATAAATAATGCAAATTGGACCAAACGTAAGCATGGATTGAATTAATGTTTTTCAGTTTTGAATTCTGATGCATTTCGCCCCCCATTTAGACCGAGTTTACACAAGGCATGTGCAGTAATTTTATTTTTTAGGTACATTTAGGGCCAAATAAAGGCCCTTTCCCCAAGAGAAATTTTGCTTTATTTTTAGATTTAATGTAAATATTTTCCCAAATAAAGAAAATTCTAAATTTTACATGTTTCAAGAAAGATGCAATGTAGTCATGATTAGTGTTTTCCCAATATTGAAAAGGCATTGGTCCCTGAAATTATTGAGTGAGAAAATCACTGATAGCCTATGTGATGATTATCGGACTTTTTCATGGAATGTTATTACCTGGATTTATGTAACTATAGACAGGCACAACAGCAAAATGTGTCTTGTCACACTAAATATCATCTTTGATACTCCAGGGGTTCCGATCACTTCAATCAGAAACATACATATGTATATACAAGTATATATGTTTCTGCTTCAATCTCTACACCTGGGATGTTTTTCGTTTATTCGAAACAACAGGTTTGACCGTTGTTTAAAGTCATTGTTTTTAAGTATAAATCCTGATGGACCTGAAGTTTTTTATACAGGCCTGTGAAGGCTTTGTTAAGGCTCGTCTGAAATCAATATAAAATCACCAGGTCCGTCTTTAATTAATAAACGAACAACTAGGTCCAACCAGTCCAACCATATTATCGAAAACGGCTCTGTTGACTATCTCATACGTAAAACTGAAGTCAGCTCAGAGGACAAAATCTGAACCAATCACAGGCCATGTTATGGTTAATTACATTGCTGTACTTGTATTGTTCATACATATACTTTAACAATAAACCTTTAACCAAATTCTGAAATGAAAAGTTATTGAAAACTAACCTAAACACTAATTAATAACAATAACATATACTAAATACTTGTTTATCCACAGATATAGATAATATGAAGACAAAATGAAGATTATTTGATGGAAAAATAGACCATGTCTACAGTGACAAAGATCCTGTGGTCACCCACACAGAAGGACCAGTTCCTCACGTATGGGTCTATGGTCAATCTATACAAGGTCATCAAGTGCAGTGACAGTGATGCTTTCAAAGGAAGTCAAGGTGTGGTATAATGGAAATCACTGGGTGATAAATTTATTATATTATTAATATACATCTATGCAAGTGTTTATATTACCAGGTATTTCGGCTTCAAAAATATATGATGATCTGACTATGTTTATCTCTATTTATGCCTTTCTTTTTGCCACTGTTACTGAAGTTCAAACTTTTTAATACCCAGGCCATATTAGTTTTGAATTACCATAAGTATTACTACATTTGCTTGTCTTGTCCATCCTGTCGCTTTCTTATTAAATGAAAGCAGGGACATTTATATCTTACAGATGTTTCTAGTTAGATATATGTATGAAAATAGTTTTGAAATATGTGATGTACATAAAATTAAATGTATATATAATTATGTACATCTATGTAAATTAATTTTGATTCCTTTCTGATTAGCCACAAGACTATCAGATGATACTTATGGTATCCATGTGGCTGTCAATTCTGGGATACAATATCTAAAGGTAAGACAATTTCACAGAAATTTGAAACAGATCCTAGGAAACAAAGAGCCACAGCATGGTTTCACATTGAAGGAAGCACAAACATTTTAAGCATTTGTGTCATACTTAGCAGATACTTTAAAAAGGCTTCTACTCCTTCTAGGGAGATTAAAATTTGATCTGGGATTCATGTAACAGGAATGTTGGCTATAATAACATAAACTGTTACTTTTAAAAGTGAAAGCAAGATGTTTGATAAATCATGCATGGCGTACGTTTGTATAAGGACAGCCATGCATGTGTACATGTACAGTGTAACCTATAATAATCAGACAGGTCAAAACTAATTACTAAAATGTCTTCACTTTCCTTTGCCTTACAGACTGTTGCCTGGTACCCAGGCAGAGATGACCAAGATAATCTTATTGCTGTTGGTCAGCCAAACGGAAAAATTATTCTCACAAGGTAATAAATAAATTATTCTCACTAGGTGATAAATAAATTATTCTCACAAGGTAATAAATAAATTATTCTCACCAGATAATAAATAAATCATTCTCACTAGGTAATAAATAAATTATTCTCACAAGGTAATAAATAAATTATTCTCACAAGGTAATAAATAAATTATTCTCACTAGGTAATAAATAAATTATTCTCACTAGGTAATAAATAAATTATTCTCACTAGGTAATAAATAAATTATTCTCACTAGGTAATAAATAAATTATTCTCACTAGGTAATAAATAAATTATTCTCACAAGGTAATAAATAAATTATTCTCACTAGGTAATAAATAAATTATTCTCACTAGATAATAAATAAATCATTCTCACTAGGTAATAAATAAATTATTCTCACTAGGTAATAAATAAATTATTCTCACTAGGTAATAAATAAATTATTCTCACTAGGTAATAAATAAATTATTCTCACTAGGTAATAAATAAATTATTCTCACTAGGTAATAAATAAATTATTCTCACTAGGTAATAAATAAATTATTCTCACTAGGTAATAAATAAATTATTCTCACTAGATAATAAATAAATTATTCTCACTAGGTAATAAATAAGCGCTAAGACAGTTCAATTTCTCATCAAGTAGACTAGCCACCAGAAAGTTAGTCTTTTGAAAAGGTGTATCAATTGAATCCTAACGCTAGGTTATCTCCCCTACTTCGTAACTTTAAATTTGACTTTTCATGAGGAAATAAAGCAACTTTCAAGCCGATTTGTGCCATATTAGATTATTAAATAATTAATTCAATTGAATTAATTAAATAGTTAATTTGAAACCTGTCTCATATAAATATATCATTGTTCTGTTTTAACTCATATCATATGGTTTTAGTGTATTGTTACAACTTACACAGTATGTGGCTTAATTTGTAAATTACACAAATAAATTTAATGTATTATCTTTTGACTTGTTTCAGTTTTGGACAACCAGGTGGCAGTGACTATATAGGAAAAGAATTCAGTAAGTAAAGATATTTCAACAAAGCATTTCAATCTTAACTACATAAATCAGTAGAGTTGTTTCTGTGTATTTGTTACTCTATTGTAATCACATCCTCTCATTTTGTTTCGTCTATCTGTTAGATTTTTGTTCCCTAGGATCTGTTTCAATATTATCTTTACAGTGAAAAAAAGGGTGAGGGGGCATTACTTTCTACATGTAACCTATCATCAAACATTTTAAAAACACATTCAATACTGTTAAAAAAAAGAATGAGTTTTTACTAAAGACTGCCAAATTTTGCTGAAAGTACCCCCAAAACTCTTACTGTAATAAATAATTATGTCATATAAAGTAAAACTCTTTTATCAAAGTAACCCTTTTATCAAAGTGGTAGAGTTTTGAACAAAGAAATAATCGAAAAGTTATATGAATGATAGAATGATCTTTGAGTAAGTATTCTAAAATGAGCCAGATACCATGTCAATGGGCTGTGTATACATATTTATAATGGTAATTATAGTACCATCGCAAACAAATGAAAATAGTACCATACCAACAGAAAATTTATTTATTCAAATTGCAAAGGCAATATGACTATTTTAATTTCCAATTGTTTACACTTTGTGTTACAGGTCCCAAGCATACCAGATCATGTGTATATCTAGCATGGAATCCTGTGGAAACCAATTTGGTAATTATGATTTAATCATTTAGTCCTGAAACTAGCAATATTATAAGACTCTTTCATATGTGGATATGAAGGATAGGCATATTTTACCAGAGGGTCACAAAATGTCGTAAAACCGGAGGCTTGCCGAGAGTTTTGCAACATTTTGTGTTCCTAGGGTAGAATATCCCTATCCTTCATATCTACTTATGAAAGAGTATTTTTCTTTCATACCTCGACGTTTTATTGCAATTTTGCAACTACAATATCCCACCTTTTGATATAATTCGAAGAAATCCACGACTGAAAGTCAATTTTCCATACATGAAAAATTACGTGATATTTTCAAACCAAATTCTGTTTCTTGCATCTTTTATAGTAAAACCAGTCAATTTTGTGAAAAAAATGTTAAAATTTTACCGAGGAAATTGAGATTTTGTTGACAACGTGACGTCACGAGGCTTTATTGCATGGGTAGCCATGCAATACAGCCTCAGGCGACATGAGTGTATTGCCCTAGACCAGCCAGTATTACACGTGTAGGTATGAAAGAAATATTGCTATATGTAGGCAGTAAAAATAAAGTAGAAATCATCTTATGAAGGACACATCCTGTTATTCAACAACGAAGCTATATTGATAAAAGTTTTAGTGGCTCTTAGACCAAAGATCATTTAAAGGTCCAAGTACCATCACAGATATGACTAGAAGGATTTACAGAGACATTTTTGAATGAGTATTTTTATTTTTCAGGGTCAGTCTGAAATCTTTAAAGGAAAATGGCCAATAAAGTGCAACTGCAATAGGAAAACACATTAGATTTTTTAAAAAACATTTGATTTTATTTAAATGTTACAAAACATTGTTGCATTTCAATGGATCAAACATTAGGTGACTGGTTTGAGTCTGGATTTCTTTTCCACAATGAGATATGAACTTGTGGTTTTACAAATCTTTGTCGTGTACTCACAGATAGCTGAGGGCCTAGAGAAGTATAGAAGTGATCCCTGTATCCTGATCTGGGACATCAACTCCAAGCCAGGCAATGAACTCTCTTCGACTCTGGAGAGACAGCGTTACAGCTCCTCAGTTAGTGAATCAGGGGTCATTACTAAACCTATCATAGAACTAGGTAAGTATTCACTCGCCTAGTATAGGGTTTCATCTACATTATTACATTTATGCCTATTACATGGTTATCTGCCCTTGCAGGTAGGATTGTTTATTTCTTGTGAATACAGAGCACATTTAATTCACGTAGATTTCTTAAAAAAAGTATAATGTTACACTTGAAAACACATAACGTCACAATCAATACCTATCCGCAAGGGCAGATAATGCTGCATTATATCACATCAAATAGAGGTAGTAAGCCATCTACTGTAATATACAAATACAGAATACATTTCATGAGTATTTAGTTCACTTCCTTTTTACCTCTTTAATCCTCTTGCACTGTAATTATAATGATGAGTGGATTTGATTGACAGGCCCTGGTGATACAACTGGATCCCTGGCCTGGTTCCATAAGGATTCAAAAACGTTTGCAGCAGGAATGGGATCCAAGTATATAAAGATATTTGACTTAAGAGGTACATATAACTTATATTCAAATTTGTGTAGTTCTATTAAAAGTTCTATTAATATTTGTATACAGTGTGTGATTTAGCATGAAAACATATATATATTGTATAGTTGTTTTTATATATATTTATGTTTCACTTTATTCATGGTCAAGTTAATTTTAGTGAACTTAATTACATATGGTTAAAATGAAAAGAAGATAAATAAGATAATCTGTATAGCTTATTACTGTTAGTTTGACAAATGTATATTTTTCAATAATTTGAATTTGTACAATACACAAAATTTAATAACAAGGTTTTATATCAAGGCCCAAGATCTGGACTATCCTATGCATATCTTAGGCTTGCTTTTCAATATAAAAATGCTGTACTTTCCTAAAGGTTATTATATAAAAATAAATATTGGAATTTTTGAAATATTCTAAACTTAATTTCGCTTCTTTGTAATTTCAAGACTGTAAGGAAGTTTCTTATATAAATTATATATGTCTATCTTGAAATTGTTCACTATTGATCAGCTATTTTTTAAATAAATCAATTGTAAAGAAAGTGACTACAAGTATTGATATTTATTTTTACACTAGAGACGAGTAGACAACACATGACAACTAATACAAAGAGTGTGTACGGAATCTGTATGGACCCCAAGAACGACTACAGACTAGCGTCATTCCACGAGGTATGGTAACATTAAATTGATAAGTAACATTAGCTTAAAGATGCTCCACCGCTGACAAATAGTATTTTTTCACTATCAAAAACAGCACCAGACGATTTAATATTTTTCTTCAGTTACAAAAGTTACTTACTTTACACCATTACCATCGTGGAAAAGTTTGAGCTTCTAATCTTACTTCAAGTTTAAAATATCGAAAATAATTAACTGCATCCCGAAAAAAATCCGTTGCACTATATCCTATATGGAATGATGTACTGGTTGCGCATGCACCAAAGGCAAAATAAATTATTTTTTATTATATTATGTGTTAATTAGACATATATATACACGATTAAACACCAATTATTGTTCAAATTATGAATATCATTTATGCTATGTTGGCGGTGGAGCATCTTTAAGAATTAAAAATAATGTTACAAAAAGCTAAAAGATACATAATTATACTTTTTGAAACCCAGGGAAAACAGAATAGGAGAAAAGAGTTAATAATGAAAGTGATGTGCAATTTTATTCCTTCACTTTTTTAACCAAATTGTGATTCCTAGTAAATATTCCTGTCTCACATGATAATCAATTTCTCTGTTTTATTTCAGAATCAAGTTTCTGTCTGGGACATAAGGACCTTTGATAAACCTGTATCCTTTGTATATCTTGGTCTGGTACAATAATGCATTATGATAAACATAATAAACTTATTGAAGTGAAAATTCGGACAGTGTCATGGTAAAATCACACTTCTGTGTATCAATATATGTATACTGTCTTTATATAATTAGATAGTTTTCTATGATGTCCTTGACCATTGTCCTAGATTATGACATTTTCTGAAATAAAGCCTGTAGTCCAAATTGGCTGGTGTCCTACCCGGTGAGTGGTCAGAAATATACATTTGTAAAATATTGTAATGAAATTGGTAACACCGTCATGCAGTAACTATAATTTTTATAGCTATTTCATAATCCTTTGATGATGCATCAGCTTTAGAGATGCATTAATTTGGTATTAATGTTAAGAGATACCTTTGTGTACTCAAATATCTTTGCCAGAAGTTGTTTCATCGAAAATTGTTGTGAATTTGAAAAAGAAAAAAGAAAAAGAAAAAAAAAATGAGATGTGAGTTTGCTTAATACCATAGACCTATTTGATTTATGTGAAGTTTTGTTGTTCAATTTTGATGTACAGAATGGGATTTTTAGCTGTGCTGGTGAAAGATACATCTGCAGTAAAGCTATATGATATCCGACATATACCTATGGGTAAGTTATTAAATTATCTTAGCATCCAACATGTGGATTAATAGTCAAATAAAAAAAAATATTGAGATTGAAATATGTTTATTAGTAATTATTCAAAGTAAAAAAAACAACACCTTTTTGATAATTTGACAAATTATTATCACATGACATTTTGTTATTCTATATCATCTAATAGGTTTCGCCAAGCCTGTCATTTGAGGACAAAACATAAAAAATATCAAAACATTATCCAAATTTATTACTTATTTGTGAGTAAAGTCCAGGTGTTCATGATAAGATATGTTATTAATTTTTTTATCAGTCATCAATGAAGCCATATTTATCTTCCTGTATTGTCCATTGTACATGTCATTCCAGTAGCTGATTACCTCCCCTATCTTTTCCAACCAATTATCTTCTTATATTTTCCAATATCTGATTATCTCCCCTATCTTTTCCAACTGATTATCTCCCCTATCTTTTCCACCAGGAGCTGACGAGTTGGACCCTGCTATTATAGAGAGGAATGTACACTGTAAGTATGTCTGGGGGTCTGCAATTAATTTAGATAATTCAAGGACCCTTCTCTGTATTTAGGAATTATCTGCCCTTGTGGGTAAGTATTTTTATTGTTGATTATTTTGTTACATGTATGACAGTCCAATTTCCACTCACAAACTGGTGAAACACTTTTGAGAATCCCCAGTGTTAAGTCCCTAAGTACAGTCAACTACTAATGTAAATGATGTTTAAAGTGACTTTGCCCAGATTTTGCCACTCTGATCTTTAATTTGATAAAATTTGAATGGATTGTTTTTTCTTCCAGTTGTGTCTATCAAATCAAAATGGTATATGCTGTTATGTATGTTCTGTAGAATTTCAACCAGCTTCGACTGTGATTATAATTATCAATTGTATGCCCTTGCAATGAATTGTGCCCTGTTTTAATCAAATGTGTAGGCATACCATAAACAAAACGAAGATTAAGTTTGAAAATCTCAAAGTAGGATATTATGCTAGATTCTTGAATCCTTAAAAATATATTATTATTGTTAGGATTTGCATTGCAACCAACTATTTATCAGAGTGCCCATTTGTTTATTTCAAGGTTATGCCAACCAATGCATGGCTTTTTCCTGGCACCCTACAGATGAGAACCGCATGTTGACAGTATCGCAGTCTGGGGCAATGAAGGACATTACTGTACATGAAAGAATCCCTGTGGTAACTGCTTTTACATAATGACATTTTCTCATGTCTATATACTAGTTAGGGTTATGACAGATATATATAGGAAGTGAGAGATAGATATGTATGTCACCTTAATGAGATATGGGATTCTATCACTGACACCAACCATTTTTAGAGAGTTTGCGTTGTAGATGTGGTCCTCCTGATTCCACCCCACTTTGTATGATGTTTACGCTTTGTATCTGCACCTGTGACCTATATTTGAGATGTGTTCGTCCCAATTCCACCTGTACTTCTATGATGTATATAGTATGTATATAGCTGTGACCTATATTTAACATATGCTCGTTCCAATTCCACCTCACTTTGTATGACTTATGTGATATATTTCTGTAGCTATGACCTATATTTTAGATGTGGTCGTCCCAATTCCACTTCACTTTGTATTATGTATGTGATATATATCTGTAGCTATGACCTATATTTTAGTTGTGGTCGTCCCAATTCCACTTCACTTTGTATTATGTATGTGATATATTTCTGTAGCTATGACCTGTATTTTAGATGTGGTTGTCCCAATTCCACTTCACTTTGTATTATGTATGTGATATATTTCTGTAGCTATGACCTATATTTTAGATGTGGTCGTCCCAATTCCACTTCACTTTGTATTATGTATGTGATACCTTTCTGTAGCTATGACCTATGTTTCAGATGTGGTTGTCCCAATTCCACTTCACTTTGTAGTATGTATGTGATATATTTCTGTAGCTGTGACCTATATTTCAGATGTGGTCGTCCCAATTCCACATGTACTTCTATGATGTATATAGTATGTATATAGCTGTGACCTATATTTAACATATGCTCGTCCCAATTCCACTTCACTTTGTATTATGTATGTGATATATTTCTGTAGCTATGACCTATATTTTAGATGTGGTCGTCCCAATTCCACTTCACTTTGTATTATGTATGTGATATATATCTGTAGCTATGACCTATATTTTAGTTGTGGTCGTCCCAATTCCACTTCACTTTGTATTATGTATGTGATATATTTCTGTAGCTATGACCTATGTTTCAGATGTGGTCGTCCCAATTCCACCTCACTTTGTAGTATGTATGTGATATATTTCTGTAACTGTGACCTATATTTCAGATGTGGTCATCCCAATTCCACCTATCCTGGGCCTGTGGGAAGAAAATGGTTGATGTCACCCCAAACTCAAATCAAGCTCTAGATATATCACAGAGGATCCAACAGAGGATTGCCAGAGGATACGGCACACAGGTAAACACTAAAAATGGTGTCACTGTAAATCCTCTTGTCATCATATCTGTTTAGGGTTACATTGGCATAAAAAATAGGGTCTGTAGTTTGGGAGGATTTTGTTTTTTGTAGGTATATATATTTTTTAAGTGTCTTTCACTATAAAATAATGGCCGGAACCGGAGTCTTAAATCCCGACTTTTGATTTTTTTTCATAGAAAAGTAGGGGGAAAATTGAGTCGGGGGTGGGGGGGTGGGTGGGGGGTAAAAAATTACGGTCGGTCGGGTAACCCTAAACAAATATATTTTTTTTGGCCTTACTTATAATCTTGTTAGGTCTCCTGAGCTTAATGGTAAGTCTGATTGTTGATCTTTCATTTGTGATTTCTCTTTCTTTCGGATCTGTATGACTTCATCTAAAATCTAAATACCAAATGATAATTTGGCTGTAACATGCTTTAATGAAGGACGACAGTTAAGTTGTTCAAAGAAAAGACCCTGACCTTCTTTCAAGATTAAAGGTGATATGTGTTTCACAATATTAACTGTTCTCAGTGAATGATTATATCTAATAGATAAAATGATACAACATAGAACTTTCTATAATGATTTCTTTAATGTCCTAAATCTGCATTGTATTTTCATAAACATATCACTAATATCTTTCTGACCAGGCTCTGATTTCGCGATACAAAAGAGATAAGATATAAGTCAAAACTTAAGTTATATTTTTTAATAACTTATATAAACAATTATGACTTTTGTAAATCAATTTTTGACTTAAGTTTGCTTCGAGAAAGCAAAGCCGGGGCCTGGCACCATAAAACTTTCTGAGACAAATTATTTACTCAAGCCTATGGAAAATCATATACTTGAGTAAAAAATCTGTCTGAGAAAGTTTTATGGTGCCGGGCCAAGAACTTGGGTAAGTTGAGATTTTCATCATGAATGTTGGCATATAACATCATCTTGCTACTTCTCTATTGATAAATCTTTCTTGAACAATTATTTTTGTATCACAGACGGTGAATGTGGAACACAATGCCCATGTTGTGAATGAAGAGCTACACCTGAGGGGAATGTGGCGCTGGTTATCCTGTATCCTTTGCAGATTCTCTGAAGTCAAGTGGTGACACATGAAAGCCACTGCTCCTGACATCATTGCTCCTTTAAATCAATAATGTAAAGTTTGTTATTGTTGATATATTATTCAGTATTCCCCTTATCAACGAAAATCATTGCTTTACATCGCCATTCCGTAATGCATTGCTTAGATTAACTGTCAGTGCTTATCGGAGGTTGGTGGTTCAGTAGTCTGTAAATCATGGTGGATTGGTTTTTTTCAAGAAACTTCATCACATGACGGTCTTTTATTGGATAGCCAAATAAACTACTGGTAGCCCTGGATGTTATAACTTTCTTGAAGTAGAAATATTGCCCAAAGAAAAATAAACTACCATTAACCTTGGATGTTATAACTTAATTGAAGTCGAAACATTGCCCAAGGAATAAAATATCTGGCCCCATCTATTATTAGATAGCCAGATAAACTACCGGTAACCCTGGATGTTATAACTTTATTGAAGTCGAAATATTGCCCAAGGAAAAAATATCTGTGCTCTGTCTATTCGATAGCCAGAATAACTATTGAAGTCGAAATATTGCCCAAGGAATAAAATATCTGTGCTCTGCTTTTTGTCCTTAACATTTGATCAGTAACCAGACAGCTAGTAGAAGACAGTCGGAAGTCACAAACTAAGATCAATATATCAAGGTGTACTGGCGTTAAAAGTCTACTACAACAGGAATCTGACACCAGTAATAATGCCAGTTACTGGCCCTGGCAGGAGATTGACGGCAACATACTTAGTAATCTGAAGAAAATGAAGATGTATTCTAGTGAAGAAAGGTATGAAAACTAGGGAAACATAGTTTGTTATGAATATGTTTTATTTTCAAGTGCAAAGAATGAGGTTTAATTTTATAATTATTTGTAGTTATGAAATTAAATGTAATCGATGACTCTTGAATTAAAATTAAAAAATACATTGATGTATATGAAATGTAGATATTTGAAATCAACTGGCAGCACTTTTAGATTCAATAGATATACATATTAATTGTTATGCTGTAATATATTTCCTGTAATTGTGTATCTTCTTCTTTACCGTCTTTGCATTTTACAGAGTTAGCTCCCTTGTGGGTAGATACCCATTGTGACATCATTATTTTGTGAGCACAATACACACTGTTTTCTCCGAAAATTATGACGTAACGCTCACAAACACATGACTTCATAATCAATACCTACCTGCAAGGGCAGGTAACTCTGTAATATTGAACACCAAGAGTTATGACGTACCTGTCTTTACAGGAGAAGAGCATTACAGTTGTGTGGTTGGAAAAACAAGGAGATGCTAGATGTGTTCCTGGACGAGTAAGTAAATACTACTACTACGACAGCAGTTATTTGGTGTTTATAACTAAAAGAGTTCTTTAAGGCAGTATGAAACAGATTATTGTCTCTTGACATAAACCTGAGATTTAGCACAAAGTGAGATTTGATATTTGTAGGGTCCTTGTAAGTCATTACTACATGTAGTATTACAATATTGTTTATGGGTCGTAGGATTTTTTTTTTTTTTTTTTTTTTTTTTTGTGGGGTCGGGGAGGGGATGGGTTTATTACCAATGGAATATATATTAAGAAAGTTTGACTGTACATGTATATGTTGTCGCTTGGATAAACCTAAAAAGTATTTACTTTCAGACTGCAGACTAAAACAGAATATACCAAGGCAGCTGCTGTTGCTCTGTTTAACCTGAAGATGGGAAAGTCTATACAGATCCTAAGTAAAACGGCGGCAAAGCAAGGTAATTAACTAGCCTGTTAATTTAGGTCAAGAATTAAAAAATGGCCTGTTTGGCTACTCTTTGTTGATGTCTTATCAATGCTGAAATATACAAAGCCTATGATCAATCACAGTACTTTTTATCCATTTTATTATGATCAATAATTTTCATTACATTAAAACTGATTTAGTTTCGATTTTGAAAAAAATGTCTTCTCTAATATTTGGTGTAAAATGTAAAAAGTCAAATTTTATCTTAAAATAAACAAAGGAAAATATGTAGAAATATTTGAGCCAGAATACTGTACAATCATAAAAAAACTGGGGAAAAAAAGAAAAAAAAAATTATTGGAATATTTGAGGCAGAATTGTACAATCATAAAATTATAAAAAGAAGAATCTGTAGGAATATTTGAGCTAGAATTGTACAATCATAAAATCATAAATTATTTTTAAAAAAATTGTAGGAATATTTGAGCTAGAATGGTACAATCATAACAATCATTAAATCATAAAAAGAAGAATCTGTAGGAATATTTGAGCTAGAATTGTACATACCCGGTGTTTATCCAAGTCTTGTTCTTGCCTTGTGATTGTTGATTATATTTTTTAAATCTGTGATGACAGGTTATGAAAACTTGAGCTCGGTTGCTATGGCAATCGCTGGGTACACAGAGGAACAACAGACCATGTGGAGGCGTACCTGTGGATCTCTGCTGCAGACCCTCCACGACCCCTACCTCCGCGCTATGTTCTGTTTCTTAGCTAGTGATAAGGAAACTTATGATGAGATCCTGGTACAAATGATATGCTCTGCTGACAATCACTAGCAGTTTATTATCAATTACGCTAACTAGAGATACATACACTTATGCGTGCATATGTGTTTTATCAAAAATGCGTTTGTCTTTAAATGTCATTTTCATTAACTTTATCAATTTAGTAATTGATTCAAACTCAAATAATAGCTGTGTTAAAAGATTTAAGGAAAATCTGAAGTTTTATTGGGCAAAGTAAATTACTCACTCAAATAAGCTTTCAAATTGATGAAGTTGGATTGATGGGAGGGTGGGGGTTCAAAACAAATGTTTTAGACATACCCAGATAATCGATGCCTCAATATGTGTCACCCTTTAGGCTGAGAGGTATTAGGTCACCTTTTGGCACAGTTCAGTCAGCTATTAAACTAGAATAAAATTGATAACCAAAATGATAATATGTGACTGTCGACAATGCTTTTACTGTTTTCTGAAATCTTCAGAAAAACTTGGACCAGTGTCCCAAATGTTACTTTGTTTTAGAATGACCAGGAATGCATGACAGTGGCAGATCGTCTGGCCTTCGCCTGCATGTACCTGTCTGACCAAAAGGTATTAAAATGGTCTTAGTAGATAATTTACTCAATTAACAATTCTAATTATGATATATTATTTAATTATGATTTGTTTATGCATTATTTATAGATATTTAGATATTTCCAATTTATGATTATAAGTCCCAACATGAATGCATTGGTTCAGATAGAAATCCTTTTCAGAGAACATTCTTCAAAGGTGAAACTGTATCCCAATGTCAATTCCATGGTAATAACAGTAAAAGTATTTTCAATGAAATTGGCCAGTTTGTTAAAATGAAAGAATCCTATTAGAATAAAACAATTTGAAAGATTATTCCAATGATATTGCTTTAATCATAAGACAAACGAAATCAAACTTTGATTTTAATGCTGTTGATAAAAATAAATAATAACATAATTTTAAAGAAGATGCAAACTGTCTCATTTCTTAACTCACTTATGATCCTTAAGATTGATATGAAGTTGTTTGATGTTAAGATCCTGATACTATACGATCTGACATCCATGTTTACAGTTAAAGGAATATGTCGACAGTCTGAGCAGTACAATGAAGGACGAGGGATGCCTAGATGGCTTACTTCTCACTGGTAGGGACTTACATGATATTGTCTACATAATTTTTAATTTGGATAACTTACATAAGTTACGATAACCAGAATTTCAATGTTCATCTTTTTAGTCCTCTGCTGGTCCATTTGCTGTCTGTCTGGATGTTGGTTTCCAGATGATAGCTTGAGAACTTATTGATGAATTCTGTTAAAACTTTATACAGTGATAGCTTATGTGATAACAGCTTGGAGTTGAGTTTATGGTCAAAAGGTTAACTACAAAGGTCGCTCTTACTAAAATTAGATTGTTTTGACAAATGTTTGGTTTCCAGACAATTACTTAAAGAGAGAATTGATGAATTTTCATGAACTTCATACAGTCTTAGTTCATGAAGACACGCAGAATAGGAATGATTTTGAGGTCAAAGGGTCAACTACTGTACAAAAGGTCACTGTTGGCTAAGGTCAATTTGATAGCTTGTGGCTTGGAACTGACAGGGGACATGCTTGCATTCCAATATTGTTTGTTAATTAGTATATTATGGGGACCTGTAATCAGATTCAAAACTTGGGTATTAAGACATGTATGTTTAAAGATCAATGTGGTTTACTTTGGCAGGCCTGACACAGGAGGGGGTGGAGTTACTACAGAATTATGTAGATCGGACTGGTGATGTCCAGACAGCCGCCCTCGCTGCAGTCTTCACTTTTCCATGTGATATGTCCAACAATGACAGGGTCATCACATGGATTGAAAGGTCAGTATAATGTGACGTACCATATGGCGTTTTAATAGGTAGTATGGAATGTATGTTGGATATATATATCTGTCCTTAATATATTTTACAGATTAAACTAGTTTAAAATAATAATTTTTTCTAAAAATTTGTAGATCTTGGGATTAACCAGAAAATACTTATGATAAAACATCAGATCCTAACTCTGCATTTTTTATCAATATATCTTTGTACAAAAATATTGAGTAGAATTTAATGAACGGTGACCAAGACTACCAGAAATATTTTCTATAAGGAAAGACTCATGCAGGATAATGTTTTTCAGGCAGTTGAAAACAGCCTCTAGAAATCGGTGTGTGATGTTAGAAAACTATCTCGTGTTTGCTGGTTTTGATTACTATGCCAATAGGTTATTAGATGAAGGTCATTAGCGTTTAAGAGACAAGTAGTAACCTGAAGTCAGTATTTCATAACAAGGGCAGATAACTCTGTAAACAGTAATACTACTACAGTCATTTTGTTTATCAGTAAGTCATGTTTTATCAAAAACACTTTATTAAGTTTAAAGACATAAGCTCTGTTCCATCTGTCTTCATATTATGAACTAGAGCGGACAAGTTGAACTTTTCACTTTCTAAACTACGGTAAATATATACTGACTGCCAAATTCAATTTTCATTATTGGTTTAATGTAGGTAATTGAAAAGTAATTGAAATGTAATTACAGTTACACAGTAAATTTTCAATGTAACTAATTATGATTACATAATGATTTTTTTTTTAATTCATTACAGCTACAGAGAACTGCTGGACAGATGGAAACTTTGGCATGAAAGGTAAGAAGCATATAGGTAGCACCTTATAACACATTATGACTCATTAGTGTCAAACCAATCTCTAAACGTGCATAATTCTCTTAGCGGTTATCATATCTTAGTCATTTCATGTTAGAATGCAATAAACAAATTATTTTAGAATGCAATAAACAAATTATTTTGCTAATTTTATTTCCTGTATTTCGCAATAATAATGTGCAAATTTGTTGTCATGATAGCTGATCTGTTCAAAATCTGTTTTCACTAAAATTTGAGACTATTTTGACTCTACAGAGCCGAATTTGACATTATCCGCCACTCAAGTGACAGTCAAAGTTCCATGCGCCACAATCGGCCCCAGGCATATGTAAGCTGTAATTTCTGTGGGAAGTCAATAGCTTGTAATACCCAGGCACCGTTCCGCCTGATGTCACGCTCCATGATGTCCATGTCGGCCAACAAACCAAAGGTAAAATATGTAAACCTCTCTGGTCACCTCTCAGGGTCATGGATTTGAATTGGGGGAGGGTTGCCAGTGTGTAAGGAACAATTTGCTCAGAAAGATTTGAAAAATGATTTTGTCTGCACTTTTCAAATATATCTTTGTCCATTTATATATTTTTAAATGATAGTAACTTTATACATGTACAGATTAAAGAAGACATTTATTTAAGGATCCTATTTTTTTCTGCAAATTGATATGGTATATATTATAAGACTCTCTCATATGTGGATATGAAGGATAGGGATATTCTACCCGAGGGTCACAAAATGTAGTAAAACCCGAGGCTTGCCGAGGGTTTTGCACCATTTTGTGATCCCGAGGGTAGAATATCCCTATCCTTCATATTCACTTATGAAAGAGTATTTTTCTTTTATACCTCGACGTTTTATTGCAATTTTACAACTATAATATCCCGCCATTTTGAATTAAATTCAAAGAAATCCACGACTGAAAGTCAAGTTTTCATACATGAAAAATTACGTGATATTTTCAACAAAAATCCCGTTTTTTGCATCTTTTATAGTAAAACCAGTCAAGTCTGTGGAAAAAAAAATTAAAATTTTACCGAGGTAATAGAAATTCTGTTGACGCCGTGACGTCAGGAGGCTTTATTGCATGGGTAGCCATGCAATACAGCCTCAGGCGACATGAGTGTATTTCCCTAGATCAGCCAGTATTACACCCGTAGGTATGAAAGAAATTTGTTTATTTAATATTTATTTCACCATTATACTGTCACTACAATTTATTAACAGATCAGTTGCTGTCCAGGCTGTAGAAAACCTCTTCCAAGGTGTGCTGTGTGTCTAACCAACTTAGGGACTCCCTCGGGATCTACACTCTGTCAGCAGATTGAACATAAAGGTCAGTCTCACTTTATAGACCTTATAATAGAAGGCGTAGGAGGGGGCGGCCAAGTGCTTATGATGTCTCAACATGTTATCAGAAGCCCTCCACCTCTGAGTTGCAAGTTTGAATCCCATGTGGAACATTCCGGTACTGACAATTTAATGGGTACTACAGCTTTCATCCACCTCCAAAACCTGGCACGTCCTTAAAATGACCATGGATGTTACATTAATAGGACGTTAATCTAATCAAACCAAACTATTTATAGGGTACACGTCTGGTGACAAAAACAGCACTAAGGTTGAGGCAGAGTGGTTTAGTTATAAAATTCTGGACTAGAGCCTTGCTACTTTAATTACATTCACTAATTGATGAATAACCTATTCAGAAATTCTTAATTCATATCCATGAAATATGGTATTGCTTATTTCATTTTTTTTAGCTCACCTGGTCCAAAGGACCGAGGTGAGCTTATGGGATAACCGCAGCGTCCGGCGTCCGTCGTCCGTTGTCCGGCGTCCGTCAACAATCGACTTCTTCTCCATAACCGCTGGTCGGATTTCAACAAAATTTGACTGGTAGCATCCTTATGGGCTACTAACTGAAAATTGTACAAATGATGGGGCTGACCCCCCCGGGGGCCTGAGGGGCGGGGCCAAAAGGGGTCAATTTGGCTATTTCCATATAAACGACTTCTTCTCTGAAACCAAGCATGGGATAGCACCCATAATGCAATGGTAGCATCCTTATAGGGTGGGGATTCAAAATTGTACAAATGATGGGGCTGACCCCCCGGGGGCCTGAGGGGCGGGGTCAAATGGGGTCAATTTCGCTATTTCCATATAAACGACTTCTTCTCTGAAACTAAGCATGAGATAGCACTCATAATGCAATTGTAGTATCGTTATAGGGTGGGGATTCAAAATTGTACAAATGATGGGGCTGACCCCCGGGGGCCTGAGGGGCGGGGTTAAAAGGGGTCAATTTGGCTATTTCCATATAAACGACTTCTTCTCTGAAACCAAGCATGGGATAGCACCCATAATGCAATGGTAGCATCCTTATAGGGTGGGGATTCCAAATTGTGCAAATGATGGGGCTGACCCCCCGGGGGCCCTGAGGGGCGGGGTCAAAAGGGGTCAATTTGGCTATTTCCATATAAACGATTTCTTCTCTGAAACTAAGCATGGTATAGCACCTATAATGCAATGGTAGCATCCTTGTAGGCTAGGGATTCAAAATTGGGCAAATGGTAGGGCCGACCCCCCAGGGGCCTGAGGGGCGGGGTCAAAAGGGGTCATTTTGGCTATTTCCATATAAATGACTTCTTCTCTGCAACTAAGCATGGTATAGCACCCATAATGCAATGGTAGCATCCTTGTAGGCTGGGGATTCCAAATTGAGCAAATGATAGGGCTGACCCCCGGGGGCCTGAGGGGCGGGGTCAAAAGTGGTCAATTTCCATATAAATGACTTTTTCTCTGCAACTTAACATGGGATTGCGCTCATAATGCAATGGTTACATCCTTATAGGGTTTGGATTCAATTTGGCTATTTCCATATAAACGACTTCTTCTCTGCAACTAAGAATGGAAGAGCACTTATAATGCAATGGTAGCATCCTAATAGGGTTGGGATTTGAAATTGTACAAATGATAGGGCTGACCCCTGGGGCCTTAAACGGCAATAGATGCGAGGTCAAAAAGGTCAATTAGGCTACTATTTTCATATAAATTATTTTGTCTCTGAACCTATGTATTGGATAGCATATTTGTATGGTATCAATAGCATCATTGTATGGTTGTGATTCAAAATTAAACTTTGGGAGTCAATTTTGCTTATTTTTCTAATTGTCAGAGTATTGTGATAATTACTAACAAAAAACCATGTGAGCGATACAGGCCCTCTGGGCCTCTTGTTTTTTTTTTAAACTAAGTGAAAGTTTTTGATGTAGATTTTTGTTAATTACAGATTTAGAGAACAAGTTGACTCCGCTAGATGACTGGTTTACATGGTGTCAGACCTGTCGCCATGGCGGTCACGCTTCACACATTACCTCATGGTTCAAAGATCACCCACAATGCCCTGTAACAGGATGTGACTGTAAATGTGCAACCTTAGATCCTATTGGACGACTGAAAGCTTCTTCATCACTAGTGCCTGCTGGGAAGGCTTGACCTCATCATAAGTGCTTATTATTCCTTTTACAGAGTATTATAATATTAGAGAAAATGTGCAATAAATTGTTCCACAAATTATACCTAAACTTCATCCTCAATACTTTTCAGCATCCCTGTGACAAATGTAAAAAAAATAAGCATTATATGGATGAACACTTTTAATGGAATGAAGTGCTGTAAAAATGTTGATACAGAGACAGAGTGTGGTTGTTTCTAAAGATGTGTGGAGTATAATTATGTTTTATTATTTCCTTCCCATTGCAGAAATAAATTATCAAATAATGGTGTATTTAACTTTTAATATAATAGTGAAATTTAGGTTAAATCCTAGTAACATTGTATTAAACACAGTTTTCCATTAATTTCAAGATTTTTTCTGCAAACCAGTTTTTATGTGGTAGATAAAACAGAGTGTGCATGGTTGTATCTTCAGATGTGTTGAGTATTTGTTTTATTATTTAAGATATTATATTTTCATTTTGCTCACAAAGAAGAATACCAGTAATAAGCTGTCCATGTAAACATCATTATTTCTTATAAAACCCAATAATCTTTAAAGATGACCATGCAAACTCAATTCTTTACCAAACACCTCAATAATTCTGGTTTTAAATAAGACTTTATATTGTCTCCATTTTGAAGTTATTCATTGATTTTGTAGTTTTTTTCAGGATTTTTGTATACAACTAATTTTGAAAATTTAACCTTCTTCCTGTAAATGGAAGCCTTTGAAGCATGTCTGAAATTGATGTAGCTGTGTTGCTTATAGACAGATGTATTCTCGCATATGTGTATTCACATAATTAGTCTAGAAAGAAATACCAATAAGCAAATATTCCCACACGTCAGTAGTTATAGTTGAAAATTGTAAATATGACTAAATCACAACGTTTAAGAACTGTAACCACTTCTGCATGAATTTTGTTGATTGATGTAAGTGCCAAATTTACAGATGCCAATTAAGACAAATTCTGTTACAGTACATCTTTTGGATTTCGAAGATGGAAAAAACATTTTTTTTTTTTTTTTAAATGTTCTCATGCAATAAGCTGTTTGATATTGATCAACCACTGTTTATACCGGTAGTTTGAATGTGTTGAGAACAGTTGAGTATTTGTGGAATGAAAAGTGTTTTAATATAGTCTGATCATAATTGGGTTTTTTGAAGTTTTAAGATCAATCATACAGTGATATGTTTTGATAAACATCATTAATATTTACTGTCTTTGATTTCTAAGCTGAAGTGAAAATAATGCATGTTACCATAAGTAAAATATACTGTGAACCAACTTTCTTTCACAGCTACTAAATTTTGCGATTTTAATTTTAAAACAAGTTCACGAATATTAATTAACTTTCACAAATTTGAAAATTAAATGCAAATATAAATATCAATATAAGTGAAGTTCATATCCATTCAGACGTATAAATTCGCAAACATGCAAAAAAAATTGGTTTTACAGTATACATGCTAAGTAACACAAGAAATCTTAAGAAGTACCATTACAATGATATTACTGAGTGTTTCTATGGAGCTATTTCAATTATTGTTAATTTCAATTTGTTTTGATTTTCTTACGTTTGAAAAAGAATATCTGAATGTTTTATTAGCAGCCATCAATTGCAACATTTAAGTGCTCTTAGATTTATCTTCATTCTGAAATTTTTGAGCCATGTATACTTGACTTTATTGTCAGTGTACCAGTATATTGTTTAACTACGTATACTGGTTAAGTAATTAATGATAGATATATAGCATGGTCTGTGATATTATCACAGAGTAATTGATGTGATATATGTATCAGAGATGTTTATGTGTATAAAGAACCACAAAAGAGGAAAGTGTTTCGTTTTCTTTTTACCTGTCAGGTGATCCGATATAGTAACAATTCCATAACCTCAATCCCCAACCCCAATCTGATGACTGCCTGCCATCTTAAATCTGGATCAGTCTTCAAAATGCAATATGCATAATTACATACCTGGGAGAACCTACATGTAAAATTTGAGAGCAACCAGCCCTCTCGTACATTCCGAGAAATAGTGATAGCGAGGAATTTTTACAGATGGACCACAGTCAACAACCACTGGAGTGCCCGGAGAAACCCACATGACCACTGGAGTAACCCACATGATCACTGGAGTGCCCGGAGAAACCCACATGATCACTGGAGTGCCCGGAGAAACCCACATGATCACTGGAGTGCCTGGAGAAACCCACATGATCACTGGAGTGCCCGGAGAAACCCACATGATCACTGAAGTGCCTGGAGAAACCCACATGATCACTGGAGTGCCTGGAGAAACCCACATGATCACTGGAGTGCCTGGAGAAACCCACATGATCACTGGAGTGCCTGGAGAAACCCACATGATCACTTGAGTGCCTGGAAAAACCCACATGATTGGGCAGATAAACCTCGACCTTCTCACCTCTATGCTAGAGGTCAAACCCCTGCTAGCTATGTGATTGAACCACCCACTCACTTTATAGGATGAAAATACAGTAGAAATTTGATGAGCCAAACTTCTCAAAAGTGTGGAATGTATTTGGTTCTGATTTTTTTCCTGTACATGTAAATATATTACTTTTAAACACTATTTACCATCAAAGTCAAGCCACTGACTCATGAGTCAAAGTAAATTGAACAGTTCCTACAGAACAATGATTGAGAAAATTCTGCCTACAGAATTTCAAACATTGGTGTGAACTCTGCAATCAAACGGTAAATTACCAACGAGTCAAAACATTTTTGCTGTCACTATATTGTCTACAATTTACGTTTCAAGCCTTTAACAAGGGTTCCTCCAATTTCCGACTCATCAAGGATTTATTCCATTACTGTGAAAAAGCGATAGATTGCATCAGTACAAAGAGATCATTCCTGGTATTATAATAAATGATGACTACCATTGTCGATTTATGTTAAATTACATTTATTTACATTCATTACACAGGAAATATCTGAACATTCACTAAATAAACTACAGAAAAAAACCATGAAGTCCTTTGTCCATCAAACAATAACCACAAAGTATTGCTTATTATCTGTATGGTTCTGATTTGTTCATAATGCTGTTCAGCAAACTTTCCAGATCAAGTATTATAGAACTACAGCTATGCTTCAAAGTACCCGGTAATTTTGTGGAGGAGAGCACAAATGCCAGCAGTGTGTTGATCTCAATTTCCAGATCCAATCTTTATCAAGGAATCACAACGTCAAACATTTGCCAGAGACATGTTTTCATCTGTACAACAGCAGCAACAGTTCCAACACCGATCCCACAAATTGAATTGTACAACTGACAATTCTGTAACAATTTTTAGATAGGTTCTGTAGTTCTGTACAGATTTATGCCAGTTGATATCCATGGTGATTGAAGCTCCTTGAACTATTCTGAAGCCGTTTTCATGATTAAAATATCTGTATAGTGATAACCAAAGTTGACCATCTATGAAGTAAAAAGTTCCCTTTTTTATCCCTGTACTCCGACCACATAATGATTGGAGAATCTGGCTGACAGTTCTACTGCATCATTATACATCTTCATATCTGAAACAAATATAGTATTCATTACATGTAAAATGTTTTTAATTTTACTTGTAATTAACTTTTTATACCAACCAGTCTACCCTATAGCGAAAATATCAAAACTCACAAAAGATCAGGTCTTCTGATAATAAAAGGGTAAGCTACTAATGCAATTAGGTTCCAAATAAGAAACTTTAACTTTCCATCAATCCCTACTACATTCTTTTTTGTTTTTAATTGACATAATGATAAATTTAATGGAGCAATAAAATTAACCAGAACATTACCAAAAGCGTCGGTGGTTTCCTGTGGGAATGTGATGTAATTCTGACACATGATTCCTTTGTTAGACTGGACCTGGCCTTCTACTTCAGTCAGACCAGCAACATATTCACTCAACTGTAAACAAAGAGGGAAGGCCTTGGTCAGGGTATCCTGTGATAGATACATTTATCATATATGTACACATATTTAATTCAATAATTCTACTTATTGTGATCAAAATTGATTTAGTTATTCATATGACAATTATACCAGAAACATATTAGTGCCTCATCTAAATTACGTGTTTAACTACTAAATACACTTCAAATGACTATCTGAAAACAAAACCTTTGAAAGTCATTTCTTATAGGCGTCAATTTTAACAACAGAAAAGAATATATTAATTCAACTATGGAATGACAAGGTAGGTAATTTTATTTCAGATTTAAGGACTGGTTCTTGACCATAAGTTCTGGTTGATTATTGAAACTTTATGCCATAAGTAATTATAGCATTTAATTTCATATAGAATAAATTTAATTCAATAATTCAATATTCTAATTTAATTGTTATTATTTGATTTTCAGATGTTTTCTATATTTAGACTCACTGGCTCTTGCATGCTGATTCTGATATCTTGTCCATCACTTGTTGTTAGTGTGAATGCCTGTCCATTCTGATCAACCTGGGAAAAAATACACTATTTTGAACAATAATCTACATTGTGCATTGTCTTACGTTTGATGGACTGTCTGGTGTTATATTTCATACTGTTGTAATTTACTATGTACCGGTCACATTAAATATCGACAACAAATGACAAGAAACGACAACACGTTAATATGAAGAACATTTGTTATTTAGGCCTATACATTTATTTTCTTATTAAAAAAAATAAAGAGCAACGTGTAATATAGTTTACGCGCGTGCATTACCTACATGTTGTGTATATCGCACTACGTGGAACGAATAACTTTATAATAAAAGCCATTTTATTACTAGTAAACTAAAGTAAAAATAAAGAAATATCATTAGATCTGTATAATGTCATTGTGTATAATGTCATTGTGTACGTAGTCCTGTACAATATGTATAAATAGCTGATGATTGATCATGGATCATATCATGATGTAGCTAATCGGCAATTATATTCTCAGATAAATACTTTGATTTGTAACTTACATCTTTAGCCATTCCCAACAAACACACAACCTTTCCTTGGTATGATGGCAACATCGCACCATTCACTCGTGGTTTAGAAAAATCTTCCATAGTGAACAAATGTGGTGGATGGATGTAGATTTCGCGGGATTTTGTAAGAATAAATCGGCGTTGTTTGTGCGCTTGAATTGAAGGGTTTCGATATATAGAGCTCAAATGTGATCTTGACTTTCAATTGATTCCTTATGTTAAAACAATGGACATAGTGCTTTAAAAACACAGTACATTTTGTATGTAATATTGATAAACTGTAACTCCATAAAAATGCTCAACAACATATTTTTATTGGAGATGACATTTTCAAAAGCAAACAATAGCCGGATCGTGATTCAGCGGTATCCCGGTCTAATATTAGTTAACTATTTCCGGTTGAAATGAAAGTAGAAAATATGACAGGTATGCGTCATTTAGATCTGTTTTCTCTGACGTCATTTAGACAGGTAATAGTGAATTGCTGTTGAATCAGAATTAATTTTGAAATAGACTAGTGTATCGTCATCATAAACACAGAAAGATTTTTCTAATAAGCAAGACTGAAGAGAGATAACTAGATAATCAGTCAGTTGATGAGCAGGAGACTTCGGTAAGAAATATTTTAATTTGAATCAAAGACTGCTATTGACATACGATTTTAACTACATGTACCATTTGTCTCATGTATGGCTAATGCTTAATATGTTTAAACGATTATTTTATACATACATACATGTAGTATTACCACAGGAGTTTGACGTTCTATCAATAATATATAAAAAATATCCCTATATAGGGGTATTTTTTTTTATATATATATTTATACTAGTTATATATTATTGATAGAACGTCAAACTCCTGTGGTAATACTACATGTATGTATGTATAAAATAATCGTTTAAACATATTTAGTAAGACATTTAACTTTGTTACCAAGTTTGAAGAAAATTGGTTAATATTTATTACAGTTATTGTACAGAAGTGGCGGAAAATTACTTTTTTTTTAATTAAACCAAAGGGCCATAACTCTGCCAAAAGTGGCGATCGAACTTGGCTAAACCCTTAAAGGCTCACTACCTTTCCGAAACGGCTTTTTAATTTTTTAAATGGGAATGTAAAACAAGATCGATAATTTTGTAGAGTCTTAAGAATTATTAACTTACCGTTAATACTACATTTATCATCACCTTCTGAACGATTTTATTAAAATAAATAAAATGTTTATTTTCATAACGCGGGTCGTACTATGTTTCCCGCCTTCGTCCTAAATACTGCGCGGTAGTTGACTGTCACTGCGCCAGACGGCAAAACAGCGAATTGACTCTCCACTGTTTTTATATACTACGCAGGAAATCTTGCATATGTTTGGTGTGGTAACCTTATTTTAGGTCATCGGTATGCATTTTTTGATGTTATTAATGTTTTTAAAGAAACCTTTATATTTTGCTCTGGAAAGGTAATGGGCCTTTAAGGTAGGTCCATACTTTTGAAAATCGCGCCAATTCATATGATGCTATACCGGAAGTTGCGGAGGTTGTTTTGAATTCCAGAATGGTTTCCGATACGCCACGACATCACACTTGGATATTTTTTCAATAGGTGAAAATTGTCTACATATAATATTGAATGTTTAAAATCATTAAATAAATCAAATAAAAGCAGTGAAGTGAAAATTATATGCTATCTCTGAGGTTTTTGCGGTCCCTGTCATAAATGGGAATGGATTTTTAAACACCGGAAGTGCCGTTCGTCACTATAAATCATAAGAGGGGACCCGGCCCGACCGAAATTCCGGAATTCTAAAAAAATTGCATACGGATTTCCTTTAAACACACAATTTGGAGAAAATCATAAAAACAAACAGACATAAACCAGATATAATATCACAAAAACGTATGAACTGATGTGGAATGTTTTTTGGCGGCATGATTTTCAAAAAATAATCAATTATAACCCATCTTAGCACTGGATGAAATGGGGGTAGGGTTGCGAGTTACAAACTTCGAGCTTACAAAATTGTGAAATTTTGATCGAGGACCTCGTGTTTTTTATATGATATTTGGGCATATCATATACAAATATTGTGAAATTGACATGGGTTTTCATTTCCTTTTTGGCCTATTCATTGATTTTTTTACTGGCGAAAATATGGCAAAACATGATAATTACGTATAGAAACGGTCCTGGGAAATAACAAAAATTAGTTAGCATATTGTTCTATCGTAAGAAAATTAGGACAAAAAATCAACAGGATCGAGACTACATTCACCCTAATATTACAGAAAACATAATTTTATGAATTTTTCTATTTTCGGTCAGCAAATTTGCAGGGATGGTATATTTCAAGCTCAAACATCTCAAAAAGTAGTTCGAGAGAACACCCATTTATCTTTATAGATTTGAAATCTACATGAAAAATGCAAGAAAATAAGACCTGTTAGAAAAAAAAGACATGGGTTTTCCCAAAAGTATGGAGCTACCTTAAGGCATTTAACTTTGTTACCAAGTTTTAACAATATTAGTTTTAACATTTGTTAGTTATTACACAGAAACTGCAGAAAAATTACATTTGTAGTAAATTAAAGGGCCATAACTCTGATAAATAACATCTGCTGAGGGAGTTGATCGAACCTGGCCAAGCACTTAAAGCATTCAAACTTGTTACAAAGTTTGAAGAAAATAGGTTAATATTTATTACAGTTATTCAGTGATTTTTCTCCTTATATAACTGGGGTCGGAAAACGACCCCATTCCCAATGCCAAAGCCCCCCTATATTTTTCCCAATTACAATGAAAAATCCCCAAATCAAACTGCTGAGACAAAAAAAAACTGTCCTGATAAAAGATTGTTTTGTTGATACAATACAGGTCCATGTAAAAACAGCATGTTACATCAAATAACACAGTTATACAATATTTAATTACCTATAACACCATGTTCAGTAATGGGTAACTTTTCCTAAAACTCCTCTTTTCGCGATTAAAAATTCCCAATTTGTGTCAAAACATGTTTTCCCAAAATACCCTGAAAAATCACTGTTATTGTACAGAAGTGGCAGAAACTGACTTTTTTTTTTATTTAAGCAACGGGCCATAACTCCCTAAATAAGGTCAGTTGAAAGTCGCGATTGAACTTGGCAGAGTCCTTAAGGCATTAACCTTGTTACTAAGTTTGAAGAAAATCAGTTTACATTTGTTACACTTATTGCACGGAAATGGCAGAAAATGACTGACAGACAAACCCAAATTAATATCCCCCGTTTTGGAAAAAGCGGGGCATAAAAACACGAATAAGGAAATTTGACATTTAAAGTGACTAAATGAAGGAGACATGCACTGAGTGGGACATGATATTTAAGTATTGAAATTCTGTTTTCCACACAACAACTTGTGCATGAACAACGTTAAACCAAATGAAATCTATATGTAGTACATGTATGTTAGACATTATATTTCTTCAAAAATAATGGTAAAATACTGGTATCATTTCATTGGTACCAGTTTGGTATCGTACCGTTTCATTCTTAATGGTACAGTATAACCCTATTAAAAAGTGTCTCCTTGTGCTATTACCTTCATACTGTTGTCTAACATTGTTGTAATAAGCACGAGACACTTTTGAAACATTATGTTATGTAACTGAAATAAACAAAAACACCTTATGATTGTCAGAAGTAGTACATCTATTTTTTTTTTAAATCTAGATTTCGATCTCAGACTACGGTTTCGGCCATCATTTTAAGGTGAAAGGCTTTGAAAATTTTTTTTTTTTTAAATCCTACCGACCGACTGACCCTATTTTTTTTGCCAATGTCCTAAACAGGCTTTTTTTTTTTTGCCTTAGTGTCTAAATCTCTGCATGTATGTATTCTGTTTTTGATAAGATCCGATGATGTTTTGATAGTGAGTTTGATATCGATGCATTAATCTGGAGTGTAGTTTCCATAGCACCAAGTGGATGTTTTTTTTCTTTGTGTAATTTACTGAAATTGTACAACTGTATAATAATCTGCAATATGCTTTAATTGTCATTCTTTGATGCTAACAGGAATTATCACATTATTTCTTTTTTTTTCAGATGACAGTGTCGATAATTATTTATAATAATATCAATAAGGAAACACCCTAGGGATAACAAAGGATTTCAAAAAATATAACAAGGAAAACAAAAAATAAATTAGGAGCACTACACGAACAGGATTCACTAATGATGAGCAAAAAGTTTGAAAGTTAACACCAGTTATGAATCATGCCCAGGAAATGTTTTCAGCTTTGTTCAAACCATTCACAGGAAGGTCAAACAATTCAGGAAGAAGAGAGACTGTAAATCCTCCCGAGAGAGGACAGACACAAGACAATGTACAGGACGGATTTTTAGTGGTCGGACAAAGCCGCAGCGAGAGGACAACAGTCAGAGCCTGTGATTTCACTGATAATGTAAATTCTCCTCCAGACTACCACAGTGTTGCTCAGGTAAATAGGAAAAAATGTTTTGTGTCAATGTGTAATAGAAAAAGTTAATGCTTTACCCCAAGATTGTCCTTTAAAAGAAATTTGTCTCCCATTCCCTGACCTTTGTTTTAAATGAATAGATTTGAGATTGTGAAAGTAAACAATTTTTTTTTTTCAGAAAAAAATTCTTTTTAGATATATGTAAAAACAAAATTTGAAAAGGCAAATTCATAGGATATTTATCATAGTTATATAACCTGATCATGAATTCAGACTTACAAGTACATATAAGCATGTACATGTACCTCCATTTTTACATTTTGGTCATAAGAAAATATTAACCAGTAATGCTTGATGTTCTGTAAATGAGAGTATTATTCTTATGCTTTTTCATATTTTTAGGGTGAATGCATGTGAATTATAAAGAATTCTTCTGTACTTTAAGCCAAATAATCAGATCATGTTACAAGTTCAAATCATTTCAGATGTATATATCCACTGTATGTACAAATGTTTTTGGTGGTTTATTTCCAGAATCAAGATATCGCAGACGACAGCAACAATCTGCCTTCCTACACCCAGTACTGTCGTTCTTTGTCTACATCGTCCAGTATGAGCATAGAAAGTTCCCAATATACAAACTTTAATCAAAATACTACATCTGCTAATTACATGGAGAATCAGTATGACACACTTGGTCACAAGACTGCTGTTTCAGATGTCCCATTTGTGCTCAACCCTCAGATCCAAACTGTTGTTAATATTATTCATGGTCAAACACTGCCCTTTGACCGTCATCAGGTTAATCTTTCCCAGTACACATACGACTTTAGTCTGGAGAACTCTATGGTGAATGATGCCATGTTAACATGAAAAAAAATTGCTTTAGACAATTTACATTAATCAAGCTTTAAAGATAAATTATTTATGTGTTTAAAGTATAGTGCCCTCCAAAAGTTCTGTTACACGTGCAGTTTTACAAATATACACTAAGTACAGAAATATGTAAACCTTTTTAATACAGGCATCAGTATATAAAAATATTATTTATCAACTTATTTATCTTCTTTAATTCATTAAATGTTTTTTGAGGGTTTTCACAGAGATAAACTGCAGCAAATTTTAACATATGTTACAGAACTTTTGGAGGTCAGTGTATTTATTTTCTATGATATTATTTTGTGTTCTTTGCTTGTAATGAAAGAAATATTTTATTTGTAAAGCAATAATTATTGTAGATCTTTAAAAACAAAGGGACATAATTTTTGTTTTATTTTGTTATGAAATAATCTAAGATAATCTAAGAATTTAATCTGATCTAGATCTTCTGACATTGTTTTATTTCAACAATTATGAAAAAAGGTATTAATTAGTACTAATACCAGTAATTTATCTTTTAGTGTCCCACTGAAGAGGAATGTTTGTTGACCCAAATAGAACTTTGTGGAACTGGTTATAATCATGATAAAAAGTGAATAATTCAACAGATGTTAAAATTGTTCTATATAACCCTGGCCCCGATATAACCCTGGTCATTTTGTGAAATATCACAGGCTGAGTCACATTATTAATGTTGCAATGGTTTCAGTGTAAAGCAATTGACGAAACATATACAAAATATATTATGTATGTGTATTTATGATTATTTATTCCAACAATTTCCAATGCTTGTTTGTTTCATTAGTTGTGCTGAAATTAATTATCTAAAATCTGAATTTTAAATAATTCCTTTTATAATTTAAAGATGCTCCACTGCCGACAGAGCATAAATGATATTCATCATTTGAACAATATTTGGTGTTTAATCGTGTATATATATGTCTAATTAACACAAAAAATAATATAAGATAATTTATTTGCCTTTGGTGCATGCGCAATCAATACTTTATTCCATATAGGATATAGTTTTTTTGCAATTAATTATTTTTCATATTTTGAACTTGAATTGAAATTAGAAGCTCAAACTTTTCAATGGTGGTAATGGTGTAAAGTAAGTAACTTTTGTAACTGAAGAAAAATACTAAATCGTCTGCTCCTGTTTTTGATAGTGAAAAAATACCATTTGTCAGCGGTGGAGCATCTTTAAGATAATTCCCATTGCTAAAGGATTTTATCCAAACATTTTTTCTTCCCATTAACAAAGAAAAAAAAATGTATCATTCTAAACCTTTCATATTGTGTTAGTTCATCACATTGATTTCAATTCAATATTTCGCTTCGGTATAACAGATTTCCATTCAATATTTTCCTATGGTATATACATGGGACATTGTATAACAGATTGCACACTATTTGCTTGCAACAAATAAAAATTGCATACACATTTAATGTACCTGTCATTTATTAGCTTAATGTTTTATAATATTCATATAAATGGCAATATTCTACCTTTACTCTGATTTTAGCTTGAATTCAAATAAATATACCTTTTAGAAGAACTCCCTTTTTGCTCCAATTCCTCCCAAATTTTGCAATATGTCTAGAAAAAAAATACCTGTAGGTTTAACTCACACAAGTTATATATTTTATGAATACATTAATTTTGTGTAAGTTGCAATTCATATCACAACCACCAAATAAGGGCATAATTTATAAAACATAAAAAAAAATTTGGTAATTTGTTAGTGTTCAAACAATTCAGTTCAATATTGGTTCATCCTGAAGATGTGTTTTATTTCTGTGATTTGACACCTGAAAAATATGTTCTAGACTTATGTCTGATATTTTGTAATATTTTTATTAATGCTGATTGGGTCTGAACTGGAAATTGTAAGAGATCTTTGCTTTTGGCTTGATCCCTGTCTCCTAAATATTTGATATTATCAAAAAGGTAACTGGTAGTTCTTATTTATATACATATATATAATTATAGTGTTCTGCAATTTATTCATTACCTAAACCTACTTAAATTATAGTGTTTTAAGAAAAAGACTTAGATAGGCCTTGTCTACTGTCTAATTCTTTTGACTGTATCTATATGTCAATAAAATTTGTTGATATTGAAATTGGATTATAGTGTTGAAGTAAACAGTTATTAAACCAACTTTCTTATGCGGCTACTAATTTTCGCCGTTTACATTTCAAAAAAAGTTTGCGAAGATTAACATTCACGGATTTCAAAGTAAAAGAAAAATTCCTATCAATTTAAATGCTGTAGATATCTATTCGCAAAAACAAATCACACACGAAAGATAGTTTGTTTATAGTATAGTTTTGTAATTGCAAAATATGGGCATTATGATGAATGAATGTGTATTTTTCTGCACTGAAGTACTCTTGTTTAACCAATGTGTTGTTAAGAAAAAGGGCACTTTAACTCGCATAAATATATAATAATGTTACTAATAATGTTATGGGAGAAGATCATATTGAATGAAATAGACATGGGTAAATTCCTTACATAGCTCTGCTGGAATGGAGATATGTATAGAACCATGCCAGAATGTATAAATATGTATACCAATATATGTATATTACATTTTGAAGTAATACGCTGAATTATTGCTTACATCAGTATGTGAAAGTGTAAAATTCAATGTGCTAAACACTTGTTTGTGATATTAAAAGATTAAAATTTTCCTTGATTTTTTATTACATTCTATACATTATTTTTTAATTATGGATCTTTGTCGAAGTCTATATCGAATTACATTGTATTTGAACATGGAGTGGTAGAATAAAATAATGATCAAGATTATACATTCTACCAGGCCAGTTTAACACTATATTAAAGGGGCTTATCATATTGAATCACCTTGGCGTCCACATCAGCATTGGAAATTACCGGTTAAGGTTTTGATGCAAGTTTTAAAGTACTGCTTTCATTGATTTCAACTTTAATATAGTATTAGAAGTGTTGTGATGGGTATCATTTTAAAGAAGAAAATGTGGATTAGGGGAATTTTACTCGTAAGAACCCAAATGGGCCGAATTTTTGTTTTACCTCTTGTGGGCAGATTTCAAACAAATTTCTCTCAGGGCACAGCTTGTTCCCCCATCACCAGTTGCTTCCTACTAGGCGTTGACAAAACTACATCTAACTGTTAGTATCGTATGGCGTTTCCACTGGTGTTTGCTCCTCCACCCGAACCTTATAAATGATAGCTCTTTTTGTGACCCTTGCCTTCTTCTTCTTGCTCTTCAAAGTGTCTGCAAGCTGCCTGAGCACCTGGTCATTTTTCCATCGCCAATTCAGTCTCCACACGAAGAGGGAATGTGCTCTTGGACAAGACTTCCTGCCCTGTTATCTTGATTCTATATATGATCATCCACCATTCTTATCTGTACATTTTGTTGGTGTTGGTATGATTTATTCATTTTAAAATGGTTAATGATAAGAAAACTGAGAGGCCAGGCATGTAATCGTCTTGGATTGAACAACAATGGTTGGCTGATTTTCTGCTTTGATTGATTAGACCCAACGTCATATCTCCCTGTGTGCAACGTGATCCGTGCTTGAATGTTTGTATGTTTTGGAAAGCTGCAGTATATTGGTGTTGTGCCTCCTTGCAATAGTGAAACTTGCCGATGTTAGAGTGCTATCTCACTGAATCACCCAAACTGGTCACATTATACTGACAACGGGTAAACCAGTCGGACCACTACGTTGTGAGCGCCACGCAGCAGTATAAATTTACACTTTTATTGACTTGTGCTCCTCGACAAGGGGACAGAACCTTGACCAATTCTGGACCAAAACTGAGGCGTGATGAAAGAAAAAAATTGGAAAGAGAAAATATAAGATCCCGAATTTAGTCGCCTTTTCAGATTTAACACAATGAGGACAACAAATTACCGCTATGAAGACTTCACGTTCCCTTTGAACAGCCGGGGTCTTGTAATTAAGGATGGCCTTCCATGTATGCGGTGTGTAGTGTGTATGAAGTGCGCATGCGTAGAGCGTGTATTGGGAGTCTGCAGTATAGGAACTCTTGCCCTTTTTATAGTGCTATATCACCGAAGCATGCCGCCGAAGACACCAAGCAACACACCCGCTCCATTATACTGACAACGGGTGACCATTCGTCGCACTCTCTTTATGCTGAGCCCTAAGCAGGAGCAGAAACTACCACTTTAAAGACCAGGGGACAGAACTCAAAGCCTACCTCACACAATACAGTTTGTACACAATAGTGGATGGATGCATCCATGATCATTAGTCCTGACGTATATATATGTGTGTATGTTACGGCAGTCATCATGTTGGCTTTCGCTCTTCATCAGAATTTATATTGTGGTCTTTGGCGGGGTTATTTTTTCCTATACTCAACATTTTTCCTTTTGTATATCTTAATTATGATTCCATTTTCCTGCTTAATGTTATCTAATTGCTATGTTATTCTTATGTAATGTTTTCTTATTTTGGTTTTTAATACAGTAAAATCCCTTATATAGATCCGTACTTATGAGGCCTCCTTGTCTAACTCCATGTGATATCATAAATATAGGTCCGGACTTATGACGCCTACTTGTCTAACTCCTTATTTTACACTAAAAACTAAAAGCTTTGAAAGTTTTCTGTCGGCTTGTAATAGTGGAAGATCTTTCGTTATATATAAATGTATTCTCCCACTGAAAGTATGAAATACCGCTAAAAGCTTTGAAAGTTTTCTGTCGGCTTGTAATAGTGGAAGATCTTTCGTTATATATAAATGTATTCTCCCACTGAAAGTATGAAATACCGCATATATGGGAGACCTCCTAACATAGACATCTATGCTCTGTAGGTAGGGCGTTAGAATGGTACCTGCTGCCCCTATTGCATGATAGTAAAGGCGACTAAATATAGGATCTTATCTTTTACTCCTATTCTTATCTATCTTTGTTCTTCTTAACATATCCCTTGATACCGCCTCACTTTTGGCCTTCTGTTGAGCGCTTGCCCCTGTGAGGAAGACTCTAGATTTTGTCGCCTGGCCGAGACACACCAAAGTCTGTAAAAGTGGTAGTTTCTGCTCCTGCTTTGTGTTCAGCATACAGGGAGTAAGACGACTGGTTCCCCCACAGGCGTTTGGCCCTATAGACATTTTTCTCTCTATATATGTAATACTGTGTCGACACTTTTTCTCTCTATATATATGTATAACTATGTCGCTACAGTATTACATATATTTATAGAGAGAAATGTCTATAGAGCCAAACGCCTGTGGTTCGCCCGTTGTCAGTATTATGGGATCGGATGGGGTGTGTTGCTTGGTGTCATCGGCGGCATGCTACAATGATATTGCACTGTAAAAGGGCAGGGTTCCACTTTACAAGAAGACATAACACGAACATATCGCAGTCTCCCAAAACATGCACCTCACACTTCACACACGCTACGAACTGCAAACATGGGAGGCCGTCCTTACATGACACTGGCTGTTAATAGGACAATTAACTAATAAAAACCATTCAAACATACAAACATAGACATCTCAACACGCCACACATTGTATACAGGAGAAGCCGTCCTTAACTGAACTGCAGGTAGGGCATTAGAACTGTACCTTCTGTCCTATTGTATGATAGTGTTTGGCGATAGGATATCTTTTCTCTTCTTCGTAATTGACTTTATTCTTCCAAACGTCTCCTTTGATACCGCTTCACTTCTGGCTTTGGAAAACTCTTTATTATATCCCCTAGCCGACACACACCATAATCTATAAAAGTGGTACTTTTAATATTGGTTCCATGACCCGTTTTCAGTTTAAAATATAACTGGGTAGGGTGTGTTGCTTGGTATTTTCGGTGGTGGCATACTTCAGTGATATGGTACTATATAAAAAGGGCAACAGTTCCACTATACTGTCAAGAAGACACAAGTTAACACCAATATATACCACAGTCTCCCGAAACACGTACGCACATTGATCTTCAAACACACTGGCACAATACGCCACATACACGAGAGGCTGTCCTTAGATAATACTGTATAATAAAAAAACAAAACCAAAAGCTGGTTCTGACTGTTTCTTCCTCGTGGTTAGTGATCTTGTTATCCTTGCAACCGAAGCACATACGTGTATTATCAACATATATTCGGCTATATATAGGAAAGACTTATTTACATAGGTACTGTCATTGGCAGAAATATCATGGCATTCCTTTTCCCCACCAACATTATTATTTATGTACACATCTCAATAAAAAGGTTGTTTTTTCTCGTTATGGAATCATTGTGCTGTATAATTATTGTATACTTATTAAGATCTGCACATATACCTTTAGCTAACTTCATTCTCAATATTTTCTATGATACAAAACTTTTACAAGATCAATATCGCGTACTTTAATACGAGTGAATAGAACGCGCCCGTGATAACGTGAAAAATTTACGCAAATAGCCAAATAGAAAAGAACACGACCGAATACATACGGCTGATAAGGTAATAACTCCATCTCTGTAGAGAGAGCACACAGGTATTTATTTTTGAGGATTTAAACAAATACATCGAAAATATAGAATTATACAGATGCATTTGTTTTGCATCAGCTTATCTCGGAGTCTGAAGTTAATGTACATATCGTGTAAAGGTGGGCGGGGTCATTTGTGACAGTGAGTGTACATGTATGCATGTACAATGCAGCAAATTGCTGCAATGCTCATGTATAGACGGTAAATAAAGTACATATGCAGTTCGTACGTACGTGTGCGAAACATGTACACACAATGTTCAAATTCTGGATGAATGACATACCAGATGTATACATGTACACGTACAATGTATATAGTGTATAGATCTAGATACAGTGTATAAGATTATATAAGTAGATTATCTACAAGTATGACCTTTATTTTGAGGCCAAATGCCAGAATCAGCGCCTAAAATATAAACGCTTCATAGAACAAACGGTGGCATAATTATGATATAACAACATCGACTCATATAATTAAGGTTTTAGGAGTCTCAATCTGTAGTATAATGCATACACATAAAAATGTATACACCGGTGCACAAAATGTATATTAATTATTAATGAAATTGCATTGTATACGTACTTTACGTCATAGTAAATTTAATATCGTAGCGAAGAAAGGGGATGTCAACTGTATTTATTATTTTTTTTTGTTAACATTTTCCATTTGAGTTATTGCAGTTAAAAATAATTTGCAAACAATACAAAAACCCAACCTAAAAGATTGTTGGGTCACCTAACTATGGGTCATGGTGACCTATTGCGATAGTCTATAGTCCGTCGTGGTCCGTCGTCCGTTAACATTCCATTTAAAAAATTTTGAGTTATTATTACCTTTTATTTTGCAGACGCAATGATGTGACCAATTACCAACCATTGGAATTCTGTGGATATTTGTGATGTAAATATACACTGGAATAATAAACAGAATAGTAAAACTTCTCAATAAAACATGGAGGAAGTACTCAAAGAGTTTTACCAGTGTGGGCTATGCGAAGGACCAATGTCGTACCCAAAAAAGCTGAAGTGTCAACACGTTTTCTGTCACGAATGCTTGGTAGTTTACATAACCGAGTACTTCGGGAAAGCCTCATTTCCATGTCCAGTGTGCGAGTATCAACATTTACCCGTCGAACAGGAAGCTGTTATATCCCAGGATTATTTACTGGTGCCAGAGGAAGATGCTTTACAGCGCGACGTCCGTCGATTTTTCAAGGACGGTGAAAATCCCTCGCCCATTCGCAGCATTGATGGAATCAACAGAGCCCCATGTGTAATTCACGATGGCCAACTATGCCATTTCTTATGTTTGGGGTGTAATGTGCTTGCATGCGAACTTTGCAAACGCGAGAGACATGCACGTTGTATCATACGTATAATTGACAAGAGCATGCACGTGGAAGCATATAAAAAGACAAAAGAAATGTCTGGAGACCTGTGTGATTTTTTGTCAGAAACCGAAACTGCCAGCAACACTCTGCATTACAAGTTAGAGAACGTATTTCACGACTCTGAACTACATGAAGCAACGGTCAAATCGTATTACTCAGACCTCAAGGAAAAAGTTGTTAGATATCTGGAAGAGCAAGAACGGAAAGTGCTAGAAAAAGCGAAGGAACTCAAGGAGAAAGAAAAAGAACAATTGGAGCGTGACACTGTTATTTGCGAAAATATGTGTTCTTCTGTGCAATCTCGACAACGTCTTTTAAGTGCTCTACAAGGGCGCAGTGCTACAAATGCCCCCGAAAATTTGGTGATTACAAAACATTTGCGAAAAGATTTTGAAGTATTTAAAACCATGTTGTCAAAGCTGAAATCAGATGCCGATAAGAGTTACAATGTACGATTTATGATCAACACTAACCTAGAGGACAAAATGACAGACACAGATATTGTAAAGATTGAAGTAATAGACTGTTGTCATAGCGATGCAGTTGCTGCTACATTTGAAGAAGAATCTGAGATGGATAATCAGGCTTCGACTGAACAGAGCTCTGCACAGAGACCGTCTGAGAGGGCATCCTCGGATCAGATCAGCCAAAATACTCACGAAACCACGCCACCTCCTCCTCCTTCTAATAGCCAGGATGATCCACCTCCTCCGAGTTACAGGGACATATCACGGCAATCCTTCATACAAAGACCTCGACCTTGGCGTTCTTCGGTTGTTCGCCGTAGACCATCAGCATCAGCACCACCGATACCAGGAAATGAAAATACAAACAGTCGAATCCAATCGCCATATAATTCAGCAATGCAATATCCTTACCCTTCCCAGGTTGGCTTCCACCAACCTAATCCGTCAAGGTATCCACAAATGTCCCACATACAGCCATCAGCTCCGCCTTTGGCCCCTGCAGTTTCTGATGAAACGGCAAGGTTCCTGCGAAGCCCCATCCCACCTGGTGCACAAACTATCACCATGTTTAAAGATATAGCAAAAGTCGATACGAAAACAGATAGGGATTTTACTAATCCGTATTTGGTAGCCATTACCACTGTCGGTGAATACTTTGTTGTGGCTGATCAAAAGAATCGTCGTCTTCAGCGTATGGCTGATGATGGTTTCATGGGTGTCGTCGACATGTTTGACTGCGGTACGGAACCGACCGATGTCGCCGGTATATCGGACACAATGTGTGTTGTGGCTGCTCCAAATAAAGCGAGTTTACTCCTTGTGAACTTCTCATCCTCTCCAGGTTCCGGTGCTCCTAGGCTACAAAAGACGATGAAATGTGGAGGAAAGTTTACAAGTGTAGGATTTTGTAAAAGCAACGGAAGATTAATCTGTGGAATTGGTCCACCATACGCTGCAACACGAGTTTCCATTATAACGATGCAAGGCCATACCACTGCGAAGATTGACATCCGGAACGGAATGTCTGTTCCTAGAAATCTGGTTCTGTCTGAAGCCAGATATCTTGCATTTTGTGATATTCGTAACAACGAGGCGGTGTTTTACGATACAGCTCACAGTGAGAAGAGACCTGTAATTGCGCAACGTCACGGTGCTAGCTCGCTGAAAGAACCACACGGAATCGTCGTTCTTCCTGCACTGAAAAGTGTTCTCATACTGGACGCATCAACCGGTGACGTGTTTGTGACGTCTTATTCAGGATTTGCGCGCAAAGTGTTGAAAGGCGGTGTCAGCGTGCAGAGATGTAATAACGTCGATGTAAAATATTCAATGAGTCTAAGCATTGATCAGAAAATATTGGCTGTAGCCAACAACAAGGGATCTGTGTCGTTTTACGAGATTCGATTCATGTGATTTCCTGATATTATGGACCTTGAACAAGTGCAATCATTCACTAAAATTGTATATGTTAGGAACAGAATAATATTTTTGAAATGTAAAGAACGAATCAAGACAGATAAAGCATCAATATGTTATTTCAAGGACAACCTTCGGTTCGTCATATTTAGCTTACAGTTGAAACTCTCAGATAACTAAGAACTTGTGAAACAGTTGACCGTACTATCCGTGTCAATGAACAAAACTGAAAGAACAGTTTGGCTATGAACTTTTGAAAACCAAACATATTTGCATGCTACGTCATGAAAAAATGCGTCTTCTTGACTTTCTGTAATCGGCATTGATTTAATTATATAAGCATGCATTTTTATTGGAATGGTTGTTCGATACAGGTTGAAGTTCAAAAGGTCAAGTATTAAATGTGGCATAGTACACATTTGCAATGACACAAATAAAACTCAACACATATGTAGTAGCGGATACGGTTTTGGCAAAAAGTTTTTGTTCCGACTCTGGTACTTGTTTGGTCTGTGAATTTACCTTTAATATTCTTGCGTTTAGAAAAAAGCTTTTTCATGATTTACTAGTTACAAAACTATGATCATTTCTTTTATTCTTGTTTTGGTGAGTTTAGATCCAATGGATTATAAAGAATATGATCTGCACACACAATAAATATCATAAATCGTCCGATGGCAATCCGAGTATGTATGAAAGCTGAAATGGCCCCATGAATTTATTACCAGATGTATCGTCGGAAAAGACGAGGTTGAAGATGAGTTTTCTTCTATCTTCAAGTTTATTTCATTATGCGAATTACAAGGTGGAAATGGAATGGGCACAATAATGGTCTCTTATTTGCCTTAACCAGCTTGGTTCATCATGTCCAAATACCCACCAAAGAAGACTTGTTCAAAATGATTTGACATAGAGCTAAAATGCAGTACTGCATACTTAATCCCGGGTTCACATTTTTAAAGTTTCAGTATAATCATAAAGACTGTAATTATTAAATTTACATGTACTAGTGTTAAGCATTGATTAAGGTAAATCGTTCAACATCATTATAATGTAAGTGTACAAAAAGTACATCTTCATATGGAGATGAACAACTATTCAAACTAAATGTTATATTTTTCTTTTATGTCAAATAAGTGTGTATGTCTACGGATATCCTTATGACCAATCTTTTTCGTTAAATTATTTTGTTTTGGTGTTCCTCAATATCTAGCGTGATCTATCGAATGGCAATAATGGGGTCACCTAGGTATTCCATTTTATCTTTTGTCTCAATTTTTTTATATACTCTGTTTCACTATTTCATACATGCTTGTGTTATATAATTAGTTTTACCTACCAGGATAAGGAAACCTATTCCACTCGATGTTTAGGATATAAAAAACGTTGTGTTCATTTTTAAATATTTCAGTAGGAATATTATTCTTTTATAACACAAGAGTTGGTTGGTTGGTTTATGATGCTTAGTCTCATCTTTACAACTCAGTTCCTTTATATGTGATATGTTGCCCATGATAAGCGCTGTTATATTTTGGACGGATTGGGGTTTTAAATATATTCATTGTATCTCCTTGTAATAGTAGAACTATTTCCCGTTTTATAGTGCAATCTTACTAAAACTCGCCTCAAACCAGTCGTCCCATTCCCTTCCTGCTGGGCGCTAAGCAGATGGAGACGCAACCACTTTTAAGACCGTTGTATCTCAGTCAGGAGTCAGAAACAGACATCAGTCAATAAAAGATAATTTCCTAGGTTTTTTTTTGTCGATCAGGTAACTGGTAAAGCTGGTACAATCAAAACGCTCTACCTACAGAACTTTCTTGGGAATATAAAACACTTATATTTGTCTAAGCTTATAATGAATTGTAATCCAGAACAATGCATAGAGCGTTTTTTTATTATTGTATACATTGTTTTAAATTGTTTATCAGTGTTATTTTCAATAATTTTTCAAGGTCTAGACATTATATTAATACTCGATAGATATTATTACAGTATGTTGCATAGCCATAGAATTGAATACCTCGGTGTTATGTTTTCAATGTCATTAAAGATGCTCCACCGCCGACAGAGCATGAATGATATTCGTTATTTGAACAATAATTGGTATTCAATCGTGTGTATGTATGTCTAATTAACACAAAAATAATATATATTTTCATTTTGCCTTTGGTACATTCGCAATCAGTACTTCATTCCATATATGATATAGTGCGTCGGAATTTTTTCGGGATGCAGTTAATTATTTTTCATATTTTTAACTTGACGTAGAATTAGAGGCTCAGACTTTTCAATGGTGATAATGGTGTAAAGTAAGTAATTTTTGTTACTGAAGAAAAATGCTTAATCGTCTGCTCCTCTTTTTGATAGTGAAAAAATACTATTTGTCGGCGATGGGGCATCTTTAAATTTGAGCTTATGTATTAGATTTATCATGATGTTCAATGTTTTTAACATTATTTTATCTTATTCAAATTTTACTGTACATGCATAATGCTTCCAAATTTTGCTTGATACTTGTTTTATATTATAGATCTGCATTTTTTTTATCGTATGATGTCGACATGTACAGAATATTTTGAATATTACTGTATTAATTCCAGGATATCGCAATATCGGTTAGCTCAATTAATGTGTATAAAGTTATCCAAACTATATCTAGCAATGTGTGTGTGTATTTAAAATTAATCTTGTTTGTTGAAAACTTTACAGACTTGCTTCGGCTTTAGTATCGTCCTTTACTGTACATGTATTAAGTTTTGAGATTTGTAGTTAAAAGATAAAATACGGAATCGGCGTTGCTGTTCTGATCATACAGTAACAACACATTGTATAACAGACACAACGACCGTATGGCTTTATTAATTGATGTTACTCACCTAAGACTTGCTAGTGATGATAATGTCGAAAGGTAATAATGGAATAGGAGTAGGAATTAAGGATAAAGCTAAACCAATCTGATTAAAATATAGATCACCATTATACACAACGTTATGCAGATCTGACGGCAACCCGAGATAACGTAGCGTATAATGTTGATCTGTATTTTAACCAGATTGCAGCGACGTTAAAATAATCAAACAAACGAACAAACAAAGTGTAACCAGAAACAAATTGAAAGCAGTTTTTATCGATTTGTTCCCCAATAACATTTAGCTGCATAAACTAGTAACGTTATGCACCGATAACACTGCATGACAGGGTTTGTTCCAGTTCAATGAACGCTAAGTACCGCACCTACACGTACATGTACCTTTACGGTCAAGCAACCTCTCACTTATAGACCGATAAGCTCATAACAGTACAAGACGAAGTTGTGTGCATTCTTTAGGTGTTTTTTTTTCATTGCAGTCTTGGTGGAAAAAGCTGTTTTTACTAGAGTCTGCCCTATAAATGGAAAAAAACTCAGTTTAGTACATGTTTGTATTGAGTAATTGCAAGGAAGTGGTATGATATATACATGTATGTAATGACGACCCACGTTTTTTGTTGTCAATTTGTTTCGATTTTAGAATTCAGAGTTAAAATGTATTCTAAGAGAAGGTAAACTGGATAAAACATATTTCACGTTTTATATATGTACTTTAAGTCGTTATTTACTTTGTGCCTTTTTATAAAGCGATATACTGTAAGCGTGCGTATTCTAGCGTTCTCAAATGTTAGCCCAATGCCATTTTAAACTTGTTATACGTGGCAACCATCATGATTACCTTGTTAGACTTCTAACAACTACAAGAAGTGTTTAAGAATATCAATCAATGGAACATGACCATATTTGATTACATATTACTGAACTGATGCATTAAAATCGTCACAGAAAACACTGATATGAAAAATAAAATTTTGTTGACATATGATTTATTGAGATAATCACAACAGGAAAAAGTAATACAGTCGCTTAATACACACGATTACAGTATATAAATATATATGGACAATATCTATTACTTAGATGGTTGGTTAATGTTTTACGCTTGTACTAAGTATATTTTCGCAGTGTGGCTTATCAAGTCTTTTTATGTAACATGACACATAGATGTAAATAAAGCTAATTACATATTAAGAATTTATATAACAGTGTCATAATACGCGTAGAGCTGAATACTTTATCAGGTTCTCATTAACATGATATTATTTCACAGTATGTAAGTAACCTACCACGGAAAACAATATTGGGCCTAAAAGACTGAAAAATGTAGCGTGCTATGTTTACCAAGGTATGATTTAAAAATATTTTAAGAAACATGGGTTTGTATTGGATCTACATTGCAGAGGATTCAAGAGTTTACTAAAAGGACAAAATGTAGACATGGAGGAAATTTTGCTTTTTACAACATGATGGAAATAGATAGGTTTTAAATATATTTTCTAAAAATCGAACTCAAAAGAAAAACTAGTGAAGTTGTAACTGCATACTAGAACTATTTACGATATTAAAAGCTTTTATTGTGATGTATTCTTATACTAGAAAATTTCGCCAGATACAATGGTATTGTGTTATTAGTGCATTTGCTAAATATGTTATATTATTAAATGTCTTTAATTGTTAATGATTTATATTCAGAAAAATCACCATTTTTGTTCAAATTGGTTCATGTATGATTTATATAATACTTCCAACAAATACTGGAAAACAACTTATTTTCTCAGCGACATAAATTTGCTTGTTTAATATCCACCAACCTTTTTCTGTTGAATAATTTCGCGATTTTTTACGGAAAATCGATCGTTTTACAATTAATTAAATGTAATATATGTTATGACGTTAACTCAAATACTACTGCTTGTATATTTATATATAATACATATATATTTGTGCCTTTCGCGCTGATTTTAGAATATATTAACCTAGTACAACAGTATTTCCTCGCGGGTATTTGGTGCTCATTCATAGTTATGCTGTCATATTTACACCCAATTATCATCTTAAACGTTTTTCACGACATGAATTTTGTTTATATTTACATTTTGCCACAGATAATCCTATTACTCTAATGATAATCGTGATCGGCATTATGAGCCAATAAATGCAGCCTAGACTCGGTGTAATTATATCTATATCAACGGATGCGAGTCTTGTTTACTGACACCATGTTAGTCCGCGCGGGAAAATTGACATTGTGGTTGAATGAACCAGTTTGGTTATGAAACTATAAAAAATCTTTAATATGTCTGGATAATTGAAAGAAAACTGAAAAGCTATTGGAATTTTGTTGTCTTTTCAATGTTTTAAACACTTTATCACATTGGCCTTGGCTGTTGAGGTTAAATGGCTGAAGCAGTGAATTAAAACTCGCATCTAAGTTATGATTTTCTTTGGACAAGAAAGTAAAATGTAAATATAACAATTAAAGGATTGTTAGATTGCATTTGTTGGAGATATAAATGTAATTTGGGTGGCAGATAAATATTCATAGAGCCCTAACGGGCGCTATTCTATTTATCTGCCACACAGATTGCATTTTATCTCCAATAAATGCAATCTAACAATCCTTTAATTGTTAAAATATGTGTGTCGCGTATGGATTATATAATTCTGACTGACCACAGTCATCCCTAGCCATGTTTGTCAAACCATATTGTTTCTGTAATTCTAGTCCATGTTGCTCTTTATTCGTGTTGACTGCATGCAAATAAAATGTCCAATCCTAATTTTTTTTTTGTGTTTATGGGTTTTTTATCGCCCGCGACGATAGTTTGCGAAGGCGATACTTTGGTGTTGTCATCAACATTTCACTTTAAGGTTTTGCGTTTAGCTCTGTTTCTCAAAAAGTTTAAGTCCAATCCTAACCAAACTTTAAACAAAGCTGAAGGACATCGTTATCACCTCGCCACACCTAATTGTTGTAGGATTCAGTTCAGGTCATGGGATGCAGAAGCTGTGAACCTTTGTGATGCTAAACTATACTTATCTCCTTTTCTTATTTTTTTCTCTCAGGTGTTGTTTTCAAATATTGCATTATAGTTATGTATATAAATCATACTTATGATTATGCGTAATTTTTGTTTAAAATTTGAAATTATTGATATCATTTCTTATTCGTTGGCTTAAGAGATGTTCAAAAAATTTTGTTGTCCAAGAAAGAAAATACAGTGTGCTCACTACCGAAAATAGAAATCGCTGCAATTATGAAATATGAAGTTAACGTTACGCACAAACAAATAATCTAACTTCCGGTTATTTACTGTAAGAAAATGTTAAATCATGTTAATACCATAACAGATATAAATAAATATACCATAAATATCTAGAGCCCGAAAAAGTGACTTGAATTATGGCTGCAAATACATAACTTGTATACACACGATCGCTCGCCAACAAAAACACACAAAATCCCCTTGATTGCACTAGACATTTCTGCAGTATGTGAAGCATACCTTAGCAATAAACGCCAAATTATGTTAATATGATAATTATATCATAGTCATTACTATTGTTTAATTAACATTGATATTGTTTTAAGCCTTTTTACTGTTAGCAAACAGAAGGTGGCAAACATAATCGTTTTTTGCCAGAGGGTTAAGGCGGTGACGTTCGGACGGATAATTGTCAGACTTAACATCCACTGCCCCCGGCTAGTATGTCTATATGATATATTTGTATATACCATGAACTATTTGGGACCGAGTGCTTTCTAGATGGAAACTCACGGACTTTCGTAAGGACAACATACATTTTCATTTGTGCTTCAAGTACCTTTATAATTGGAAGGGGTCAGCTTATAATTCATCTGTCTAACTCAGGTTCATAATGGTAAGTACAATAATAATATTTCATAATTGATTTACAATTATATGTTAATTTTTCCCATGTGGATCGAGATCTTCTTATACCGTTAACTATATAGTCAAACATTATGTCAAGAACGAAACATTCACCAACTAATGGTACTATTGCTAAAGTTGTTATTATTCTAATAAACCATGCTCTTTTGAACTCCCTGTTCAACTCGTAATCTTCAGAACAGAGTAGCTATATGCATAGCCTTGTATGACTGTATTTGTCGGGTATTCTATATTGATATTAATATACGTTATAGGAATCATCTTTTATCCGAATTTCAAGTTATTAATAGAAAACAAATAATAACTGTGTCCGTCATTACGTGCATGGGTGTAATTCACTATAATAAGGATAATGTCGGAGAAAACAATAGTAAAATAATAATGATACTACATTTATATTATACACTAAAAGTACTATTTATACAAATACAATGTTTGAGTAAAGAGCACTTTATCACATTATCTGATGTTAAACTAAAACTAAAATCTGACAATGTCCTTAAAGCTGTATCTACGTTCTTTCTTCACTGCGTATCAGAATACCGGTAGTAAGTCAGTTATAGATGTTGTTGACGACGAACAGATGTGATATTGAGATTTCATGTCCATGGACATATTTACGACCATTATGACGATTTCTCATCTACTTCGTCTTGTCTTAGGCCTATACTGGAACTGCATTCTTGCCGAGACGACCCCTCATGTGCATTCCTTCTGAGACGCCCCCTGGAAACATATCAATTATGTAGATATTTATGTTTGTTGCATGCATTTATACATATCTAAGGACATTCTCTGGTCATTCAACGTCTGCCCAGTCGCTAAGCGACGTCGTGGCCAAGGCCGAAATTTCAAAGGATATTTATAATATACATGTTTTCATATACTCCATCTGTACATTGCCTTTACTTCATTATCCTTTCAAAATTTGCAGTTTTTACACGTAGCTGTTTCGTACTTAATTTAGTAGTCTTGGTTAAATTCTTTTCTATTAGATCAGTCGTAACATTAATATATTACAAATTTGTTTTTAATTATTGTTAAGATTATTTATAATTCCCTACGTCAAGCTACGTGAAGGGGTATATCAGAAATCAAAATTTTGCAAATTTGTTCAATAAATTAAGAATATATTATAATTTACTTGTTCGTTTCCCCAAGATCCCTATAAATAGACCGGTGTCTTGGAAAAAAACACCCACATTTGTCCAAAATTTGTTGTAACAATAGAAGTCCCCTTTTGAATGATTTTCATCCTTGGAACATAAAAAAGAAAAGTGGTCCAACTCCACCAATCACAAAGCCGTGCTAGCTCTACTCGCTCTTTTCAGAGATAATCCAAAGACACAAGTGAGCACTTGTTTATTTTTCATAATAAAGGCGTACTAGTTTATTAAAGTCTTGTACAGAAAAAAAAGTAAAACTAAATGTGTATATTTTTTATTCACTGTAATTTGAACATGCAAATTCTGCAGTTATTGATAGATCGGTCACATAGCTTTACATGAAAATGAAAACAAAGAAGCGTGTTAGTGTTATCGGACAAAAGCGAACATTTTGGGTCATTTTGTATTTTGATATCAGTGTTCAAGACAAAAAAGGTATGTTAATTTTTTTTTCACTATCCATTGATACGTTCATGTCACATCAATTTCAACGTGACTTAACGCCCTTTATAATTATGACGCATATCACCACACGGTTGTGGTTAGGGTGTGCACTTAAATTAGCTGTACGTGACAACAACACAAACAATAGTACGATACTGTAAATCTATTGTAGTTGTCCAGACAGCTGAGAAATTGATGGTTCATACAGTTTTCTGGAAACATGCATATTCTACCTGTAATATTACTTGAGCGGTGTTATCATTTCCTAGTGGCAGTACCATTTATGTTGCTATGATTCATTATAATTAATTTCTTTAAAAATATGTGCATGGAACTAAAATGTAAGTATGACAATGACGTCATTTTATACTTGTAGATTTCTCTTTTAATCCATTTGAAGCGGTTCGACTGATGATTAAGGTTTCGTGTGTACACAAAACCTGTGATGTCCATTAAACATTTAATGACAAACAATATTGCAATTCATGACGTGTAATTTCATTTCAAACGGGACAACGCGAACTTAATTATATGCTCATTAAAAAGTGACATTAATTTGAACGGATATATATTTCATAAATCAACGAACCAGTTTTTGCTAATGAAATTCTTAATAGTAAAATCAAGATCGTTTCATTATAACACCTTTCGTCAGGGGTTTGTATAAAAGTCTGCTCTAACAACTGTATAACGGAACGTTTACATATTTATGATGACATTTCCTGATTCCACAAAGAATGCGGACATCCCTCCTACGTCTTTAACATAATAAACATTAAATCATTAACATTTGAATATCATAATTAATGATGACCACTAATTATTGTGTGTTGATATTGTGTATCTATAATTTTCACCTGAACTTTTCGAAACTGCCTTAACAAGAGATTAAAGACATTTCAATATACTAAAGACTATACAAACCTGCACAGATATAATTAGAGTACCATTTAACATCACTAACATCTCAAATTGTTCTTTTTCTCCTTTTTGTGACATTTCGAAATCATTGCAGTTGAATTAATTACGACTTACAACTCTGTGTTCACGTTTTGTCGCCTTTCACATACTGTTATATATTTATATTCATTGTTATTATAATTACAGTTACACATTTTATTTTCAAACATATTCGTAGGATACGATTGTCACGTAAATAAAATACACGACGCATAAATACAGTTCTTATAAAACTGAAAGATGAAGTTATCAAATTATCATTCAAAGATTTTTTTTCAATATAGAAAGTAACTTTTTAGAAACATGGCATAACGTCACCCCAGACAATTCTTGCTTATAGAGGAAACCTTGTGAATTGATAGTGCCAACACTATAACGTGAAAAACAAATCCCAAATTTAGTCGCCTTTGTATCCATGCATCGGGACATCGAGCTTATATTTTATTCTTATCCTATTCCCTACTTGTTAAATACGCATACGCATGAGACGACGTGCAAGTAAGGATTTGCATTTGAATTAGATTTGACAGCTAAAACGAAAATTTCAGAAAAAATGTTTCATCTAATGTTTTGCATGGTGTTTTCAAATTATCAAAACATTCACTGATCTTTAATAAAAACGATTAATTAACCAATTGATATATAAAACACCGATATATTAAAGCTAGTTAGTGATTGATAAAATCTTATACCTATAAGTGATCGAGATCGGGTTATCTCAGTCGAGGGTTAAGATTTTGTAACATAATTCCAACCGAGGCGTTAGCCGAGGTTGGGGTGTTACAAAATCTTAGCCCGAGACTGAGATAACCGGATCTCGATCACTTACAGGTAATAGATTTTTTTCTCGCTCCTCTAGATATTACAAAACCCATCAATACGCGTTACTTTGGTTATATTAATCGACACATACTGTTTTTAAAATTAAAAAACAAAAAAGAAACAACCAAACAATGCTTAGTAAATGACTGAATACAAATATTTATAATAATATCAGTTTTCTGAAGCGTGTGACCTCACCGATTGGAGAGTATGACATCATATGTGCGGATTGTTACATGAATGTAAAATTTCGCCAAAAATCATGTAAAGCTAACAGACAGATCGGACGAGATAGAAAAATCTAGCACGGGGTATCATATGAGTTTTCCCTGTCCGAGAATACTGCCCTACATTGAACATACGTGGATGATGATAGTAAGAGATCAATCAAAATAGATGCATGAATAAAATTCAGAAACGAATATCTGCCACATAAGGTAGGACATTAGAATTGTTCATGTTGCCCTTATGACATATATTGTGAAAGGCGACTATATTTGGGATATTTTTGGGGGTTATTTTCTCTTTGTCCAGAGTTTTGTTCTTCCTAACATTTTCCTCCACACCGCTTCAAACTTTTGTCCCTGTGTTGAGGTTTAGCTCCTGTGAGGAAGAGTGAGGCCCTGTCCCCTAGTCAAGACACACCATAGTTAATAAAATGAGTGAGATAATTGGTTTGCCCGTTGTCAGTATAATGTAATCGGGTGGGATAAGTTGTTCAGTATAGACGTCACTTGAAATTTCAATTAATGTTAATTAATGATAATAGAACCTTAATGCTAACTAACCAATCAATCAAATATATATCATTTTCTGAATTTTGGAAAATGATAATGTCTAAAGTTTTATTATTTAATCGTATGTTTCGAAATTAATATAAGGCCTATATGGTTGCTTGTTTTTTTCAGATGAAGTGGAACAAAGAAATCCAGTTTTTATTGCTGTCTGTGTGCTGTTGGTGTATTTTGTCTCAGGAGACTTTGTCGACAGGGGGAGGTAAGCTAGAGTTACAGAGGTGATTTAATTTCTCGTTACTGCACTTCTCGTATAAAAAAAATATTCATTATATTTCAAGAAATTATGAATATAATTTGTAGTATTTCCATTGAATTCTAAGCATCATGTATGTAAAGACTCCTATATGTCCAATAGAGGATAATGCAAATACATTAAGGCATCGAATATGAAAGGAAGAAAAAGTAGAATAAGATTTTATCAAAGTAGTCGCTAAGAACTTATTTATAGTATATTGAATTTAACAAAAGTATGAATGTTATGTTAGTATGATGGTAGGATATTTCTATAAACAATGAATTATCAATATTTGATTGATGTTTTACTTGGCAGTTCTAACAGTGGTTGACCCGCCCCCGGGAGATATTGCCAGACGAGATCAGGAGATTGGGAGTAGGTATTACTATAGTACAGAAAACATATGCATTCACATGATATAAAGATAGCACTAGATACCTACCATTCCTTTTCCGCGTGGCCTTATCTATTGTTTTATTAATTATAAGTTATCTAGATATTGTTTTATTAAGTTAACGTCGTATTTGCATTCTTGCGGTGTATTGATAAAGCGACAGATTGCCATGAAAATAAGAACTCTTTTGTCCACACTGATGGAATTGGCTTCTTTGTCTCATATAGTGGGCTAATTCGTATCGTGCAGACATTCAACGGTAAAGATCCAGTGCCATCTGAAAAGTAACCGTTGATATACCTTCTTTAACATACAGGTACATTACGTATGAACTTAATCCATGATGTAACATATATTAGTTTCAAATAGAGTTTCTGACCTCACCAATACACATTGCATCATAGACTTTCTAGTAGGCCCCTTGTAGACTCCGTTTTATTAGATGAAACAGAGAAAACCGATTCGACAGAGGTTTTCTTCTGCTGGGTACCTGCTTTTGGGTTAAACCTTACTTGATAAAGACAAATTTTCGTCAGCTTTTAACGCTCAACAAACTACAAATAAAAAGAAACGGCTTGATATTTACTAAATAAATTATATTTGAAATTGTATAAAAAAAAATCAATTTATATTCCTACATACAAATACTCTTGATGAAATAAAACAAATTACGTCGAATATCAAACGTAAATTAGAACCTCTTTAATCTAAGCGTTTTATCGCAGGAGTTGTCTTTGAACTGTAACACTTTAGACAGCACATTTACATTGTTTCACAACTGGACGCTTCCAACATTTAATTGTCCGACAATTTTTTTGTATTAAAAATATGTTCACAACTGGACGCTTCCAACATTTACTTGTCCGACAACTTTTTTGTATTAAAAATATGTTAGCAAAGGTGTTATCAGCACTGTTGGTTATTGCTATGTTTGAAGCATTGATCTAACGTTGTATTATGGTACATACATTAACCAATGCGACTTTAGGTTTTTAAACTGTAAGTGTGAAACGAAATTGAAAGTATTGTTATGTCTCAAAAAGAGTGCCAGCATTTTCAAACGGTATTTTCCACGTTCCAATGGATAAAGTAGCACATTTCTCCCCTTAGGTTTGAAGGCATTATGTAGCAGATGTAAATCCGTTGTCTGTACACTTGGTATACCCAACGATTGTGGAGCATATGTAGTGTGTGAATCAGGACGTCACCCAACACAACTTCGATGTCCTTTTGGAACTTTCTTCAATGAAAGAGAAAATAGATGTGATTTTCCTTCCATCATCAAATGTGCCAAAGGTGAGTTAATGACTGATCCATGGTATTGCATGAGGCTTAGGGTGATTTAGGATGATTGGACTAATTTTATAAATAAATTAGTGTATGACGTATTATATGGAAAAAAAATCTATGTTAAAAACGTGCATTTTTGGGATGAGATAGAGTAAGTAGCATAACCGTTATCTCGGCGAAGGGAAAATAGTTTTATTTTCCGATTCGGTCCGTATTCAACACCTTTATTAGAACAATTAGTATAATGGTATTTTATTAGATATTTTGCTATAATGTGATTCTCCTATTTCAGACCCTTGTTCCGATCCACGATATCCAAACTTAGTTTCCTACCAAGACTTCCGAAGCAAGGAGCCGAACTGTCGATATTATTGGAAGTGTACCGGAAGATATTCCTCGGCAGAATGTTGTCCGGAAGGAACTTCATATAACGGGAAGGAAGGCGCATGCGTCAAAGACAAATCATGTAACGCTTCATGTCCGCGAAACCAGGACACTCAACATGATAAGGGTATGAATGGTGACTCTTAGTTGAATAGAAAAAAAAAACATTTTGTCCATTAGATAGATCTCTCAACAATACTACGCTTTAGTCTCATTTTGTCACATGATCCGCCTGATATCCAGTGATATAACCCGTGTAATATTTTTGCATAAGTCACTAGTGTAATATGACCTGGAGATATGTTCATTGGCTGGAAATTCATTGTGACGTCATGACAGAGACAATAAAATGACGTGCAGTCAGGATTTCGCAGACGGCGGCACAAAACTGCTGCATCCGCTTGATGTTCGCTATATATATATATATATCTTAACGTGAGAATCTTTGAAATGTAGATTGCTGTAGTTATGTGATAAATTTCATATACCATCATTGTCTTAGCAACTCTTCCTCGGATTCTTGATTTATCTTCGATAAGTTTTCTTACTTTGCATTGTAACTTCACTTCCTCTTTGCTTGTAAATTCCATCAGACATGTTATAAAGCAGAACCTTCTTGCCTATATGAAACATATATTTTAGAATTGCAGTTCTGTCGCACGAATACCACGACTATTCTTGTGTTGCTTATTTCGTTTTAAATACAAGCATGGTACTCTTAATACATATATACTTTTATAGCTTTTAGTCAAAATATGGCAAAAGCTATATCAGAAACCGTTATGAAGTTTAATTCTACTTACTTTATTTGTAGACACGGATACTCAGGTGACGGTGTGTAATGGTAAAACAAAAAGAGTCAAATGTCCTCTTCGAATGGAACTCCAAATCAATGACGTGTTTTATGGACGGACCGATACAAAAACATGTGGTCCAACTCCACCAATCAAGAAGCCGTGCTCTATTCGAACCGCTCTGAAAGTTATTCGGGACAAATGTGCCGGGAAACAGTCCTGCTCTGTTACAGCTGACAAATCTCTTTACAGTGACCCTTGTCCAGGGATTAATAAATATTTACGGGTGGATTATACGTGTAAACCAGGTAGGTCTAAATGAATGAAAGTTATAAAACCAATGTATGCGTAGAAAGTTATAAAACCAATGTATGCGTAGAAAAGTACGAAGGGTATATATATTATATAGGATGTGATGGAAACAATGGTAGCGTCTGCTATCAGCAGGGTTTTATTTTATTTTAAATTTTGTATTGTAAATCTGGTGTGATTCAGACATCAGGCACGTCATGTTTTATTTGTTCTGTATCAAATGTCGAAAGCCTTATTTTACTGATGATATTGACAGGTTGCAATCTAAAGAGCAAGGATGGCAAGACGTTCTACAACGAGGCAAATGTTGCTGAGATACAAAAATGTGGCCATGGTACAAGATTTGATGCCAAGCTATGCACATGTATTAGATCTGGCAGCGTGGCACCATGTAAGTAACGTTTATCTGACACAATTAAGATTTTGGTTTATTTTCATGATACAGACAATAATACAGCAGACAAAATATCTTTTCGTCATTATTGGAATAGTGCGTAGCTCTAAATTCCCCTACTCTGATTATTATTGGTATGGTTAAACTGTACAGTAGGTATAAAATATTTATGATTTCAAAATATTATTTGCATGTCTACCATTAAGTTCGTATATGTTATTTTACGTTCTTCATCATTTCAGTATGTCAGCTTGAAGTCCATATTACCTTTAATGACATTGAGAGTAAAATTGTGAAAAACGAAGCCGAAGCACCGGTGTGGATATACACAAAATCTATCGAGAAGATTAAAGGATACGGTCAGTTCCGAGGGAATAGCTCAGTTACGATTCCATTTTACAGCGGAAATGATAATCTCTCTCGGAAATTCGGAATTCAAATAAGAATCTACGTAATGGCACAAGGACCTCCTAAACAAATTCTACTCACAAACTGCGACAGAGATACCTCAAGATATCCGGATGCATCATCACTCGAAATTTATATCAATAGAACATCTTCCGGTTCTAAAATCAATATTAGAATTGTCAACAATGATAATACAGTGACGACATTGGCACTTCCTATAAAAGTAAGTTGACTACCCTTTCTTGATTGATATGTCAATCGAATCTTATGAACGTGTTTAGGTTATAAGACACGCGTTCTTGTTGAGATCATTGAAAAAAGTTCTGAAGATATTCATCAATTAGAAAGCGTACAATTCGAAAACAAATCTTTTGAGAATCCTTGTCTGGTGACATGTTTCCTTATCTAAGCAAGGCCTTTTTTTCGTGTATGCAAAACCTTTGCATTGGACTACATATATGCATTACTTTTTTTGTTTGCATGCTTTTTTCATGTACCAGATATCATACACACGTATATAAGAGAGATTAGCAACGCCGCCATTTTTATGATCAGCCGTTGAACCTCTGCATGTGCTTAGGTTTTTTTTTAGATTTACTCTTAAAAATTTAAAAACAGGAGAATATCTTTGATATGTTTCAAAACGTTCACTAATTTTCAGATGGTTTGAATAAGATTTTGAAAGAAAACAATAATATTTTAACTTCTATACTAATAAAACAAAATGCACTTCCGGTTTTGAACGTCTGATTTTCGAAAAACCAAGAGAAAAACATTATCTAATGTTTAAACTTTGAATTGGTGTAAAATATCATATTTTAAAGAATACACTTAAAAGTAGTTAACCAAGGGAAAATAATATAAACCGGAGGTCACTCTGCCATCAACAAAGATAAAGAAGGAGTTTTATATGCTATGTTCAACTATTATTTAGTATGTCTGCATTATGTTTTCAAAGCATCATCCATTAGGATAACATGACAGCAGGTAATTTATCTGAAGATCAAATCATACTTGAGCGATGTAACGAAAAATATCCATCAAATTGCGGCAATGTATACATGACATGTGGTATAATTAAGTTTCACATGTATGAACTCTTTCAGATCCAAGAATGGACTAACGTCCTTTTCCGCTTTGACGGGTCATATCTACATGGGACGTTGCAGCATATCAACAAAGGAAACGGCAAAGTTCAGGAAGACAAGGGCAAGGTCGCCTTCTCAGGTATATAGTAACATAAAAACCAGGAAATATCAGTACGGAATGATTACGATCACAAAAGATTTATTATTGTTACCGTTCATCAATAATATGCAGTTTAATAGATGTTTAGAAATTATTAAAGGAATAAACTGTAAAAAGATTTATTAAAGGACAAGTAAACCTGTACCATATACCCGTATTTTTGCATTACACACAGAAATAAAATCATATATTAATTAATAAAACAAATATAGCACCATGTGATATTTGCTAATCACCTATCGAATCAAAATAAGGCGGCTACTCTACAAATAACTTACGGAATTCTCGATTGAATGCTACTAAATAAATGAAATCTCACGTTTGTTTCTTTAATATTTCTATCTAATTCACAGGAAACATGATGACCAGCGTTGGACCCTTAAGGATAGGATCTTGTACAGATTTTGTGGATGGACTATACGCCTTTATAGACGAAGTAGGTTTGGTTGTATTCTTTCAAACCTTTTATTCGAACTATTATAACTTGAAAAGTAAATAGTTTAATCTTATCTTTATATGTCATGAAAATGTACTATTAAATGCTATTTACATTATTGTGTCCAATACGGGACCTTTCATAAATATAAACACTTGCACTAGTTGCTTTAAAAAACTTTGAGATGAACATGCTTGACGTTTGAATTTAAGTGACAAATATGGTATGCTCTAATGAAAAGACGTTGATAAAATTTGCTGCCGCAGAATAGGTACATTCCTGTTACACATTTGGAGTGTTTACCGTGTAACTAACTGTTGTTAGTGTGTATACCAACCATTTATCATACAATTGATATAGAATTTATCAAACAATTGACATAGAATTTATCATACAATTGACATAGAATTTATCAAACAATTGACATGGAATTTATCATACAATTAACATGGAATTTTGGAAAGAAGATACAGCGTCGAATATTGAGAAATACAATAATTAATATAGTTGTAATTTAAAATAAAAGGAAACTACGCATACATGTAGTTGAAATTCAAAACTGATATACATGGAATTGAGAAATAATTATGCTATATTATTTTTTTTTCAGATACAAATATCATTCTGCAAGGTCGCCTTACCAATGAGAGGTGCCGGTAATCCATAATCGATGCATAAATTTTCTACATGTTATATTCACATCCATTGCTAGTAATGTGACAAACACAATAAGAGTTACTGTACTAAAAATTGTTTAAGGTATAGAATTAGCTTTATCACATAACAGCCATGTCATACGACCATGTCATAAATATCGTAAGACACATGTGTTATAACACGATTGTGAGGTCACATATGGATTTGACGTCTTGCTATCTGTATTACGTCACATGATTGTTTCAGTAGACGGAAACGTCACATCCGAGCCGGATTTCTACTTAAATAGAGAAGAAATTTAGAGTTTTGCATATATTTATATTAATAAAAGTTATGTGATAAATAGAATCTTACACTCGTGACTATGTGATGTGAAATTTAACAAACTCGTTAAATAATTTGATATGCCACTCACCTAAAGACTAATGACATATCAAATTATTGAACTCGTTTGGTAAATTCCATATCACATAGCCACTGATGTAAGATCTTCTTTTTAGTGACCAACGTTTAAAACATGTCGATATAATAGAGGCTTATATGAGTTCTGAATAACGAATGCTATTGGCCGATCATGCTACACCAAATCCCAAAACGACGTGGATACAGTACAATTTGCCGTCAATTAGTCACGACATCCGGTGATTATAACGTCACAAAATCACGTCAAATAATGACGTCACAATCACCGGATGATGGGACTGATCGACGTTGTTTTGAATATATCTTCATTTATTATATGGCTCACACAGACGCAATCGATTTCTATTTTCATCATGTTAAATGTAATTGATAAGTGTGATGATGAAACGATACTTTAAGAATGTTTACAGTACAAAACGGCGGTGTGTTCTATAATGTAATATTTTTACATTAATACATTTTGCCATTGTAATATATCACCATTATTTTGATATTTCAGTTACGCAAATAATAATACATTACCACATTTACCCGAAACAAGTGTATTGCATGATTTTCATTATTATTACCTGTCAAACTTTAAAATAGGTTCGAAATGTATTAGCCCACCAAACGCAGTCAGAGCTTGCAAATTAAAAGTAATAATCGACATTTCGATGTTTGATGTGGACAAAGAAATTGCATATAATACATTTTGGTTTCCCAGTGTTGTTAATCATTTATGCTGATTAATATTAAACTATATTTGATACTTAAACTAGAGTTCGTGTTTGGTTTATACATTATTATGACAATTGACATTGAACGTACATATCATTCGTAAGTGACATTTTAGTTTAGAATGTAATATATGTTAACACAAATAAGTAACATAATTATATGAGATATGTACAGAATCATATTTCACGTTGAATATTTAGTAAAATAGTAAATTTGATGTTTTCAGTCATTCTTAAAGTGAACAGTCGGGCAAGGATGGCTAAAGTCGGTAAAAATGGTGTGAATGTATCCAGTATAATTTCTTATGAAATGGAAAAATAAAATCTCTCGTCAAAATCTGTCTGCGTACGAAGAAATTAATTTAAAGTATGGAAATTCTAAAACGTCCCCCCGGCTCAGTATGTCCGTAGTTACATTTCCACGCAGCCTCGCTTTCAATGCTTTCAACTTTTCTTTACTTTAATGGTCAGAACTGGGAAACTAAGCAGAACTTGACCGTCGTATTAATATGTGAGAACTTTTGGAAGGCCAATGAACGCATTTAGACAGGTTTTCTTTGCCCGACTATTCACTTTAATTCGAGTGACATTAGATAACCTTAGCGTGAGATAACCATAAACCCTTAAGAAGATGCTGTGAATTTTCTTCTACTAGATGTAAAAACAAATGAAACATAATTAATACAATGATTTTTTTTAAGTAGTGTACATTTGTTAAAATGCAATACATTCAGGGATTTTTACTTCCATTTCTTTCAAGATGATGATTCATATTATTTCCAGAGAGTTGGGTGCTAAATAGACAATATATCTATACGTGAATTTCACGTAAACCGGGACGAAAATTTCGCATGAATATTTTCACACGTGAAATTAACGTGAAAGGAAAGAAACAAATTACAAATAACAAAAACGCAAAACTTACCTTTTTACAACGTGACCCTTTCCAAATTGAAACACCTTTTGAAGATCATTGTAAACAATTCTTCAAAGTGTTTAAATCAGGGTTTGTTTTCAAATATTTATTATAAGTATGACTGGTGGCTCAGCCTTTGTGTCAGTAGGTCCGAGTATCAAAAATTGATAATCTAAGTTACAACATATCATACATAATAATGACAAATATTCGAATTGATTTAAGAAACGTGAAGCATTTATCGGTGATTTTAAAAGTAGCCTATGTATCAAAAGGTAAGCAAGCGACAGTCCGTATTGTATCTGGGACCGAGGTTGGTATAAGAAAACATGTCAAATGAAGTATAAATGGCGACTATAAATGATCCATAGTTAATGAAATAGGCTAATAGCTACATATGCCAATTCTATCGATTCTAAAGAAGTATCAACATACATCAATCAAAAGCACAAAGTAAAACAATGTCAAGTGCTTGTCCTTCAACATAACAAGCACATGATATCAACTCTGATTTTGGTCAGAAAGACTTTGAAACACCCTGATAACGAATGCACGTCTATCAAATTTAAAAAGGAAAACGTTTTTTTTTTCATTTCTGATTATGCAAAGTATTTAATTTCAATTTCACATGCCTAGGTGATGTATTGATTTTTGGTTTTAGTTTACCTTTCCTATAATTCAGGTGAACAAATGAATGCCACGGGTAAAAACCCCTAGCTATGCCTTGATACCAATTGTGATGTGGCCTTTTGAATAAGACAGTTTGGAAATGGCGGCTAGCTATAGCTTGACAAGTAAACAATCGTAGAATACAATTATATCTTTCTAATACCCGACAATTTATAATTCTCAATCGTAAAACAGGAAGTCTTTTTTCATAACATTGATATTTTTACTTTTGTGTTGTTCATTTTTCTTTCTCGTAGTTGTTTAGTTTTGTGTGAACTCAATCAATAAAAAATCAATTTTTATCTTATATTTTTTTACTTATGAAACCATCATTACCTGTGAGGGACATGATATTTTGACAGACTTGATGATCTAGCTAGGTAGACTTGTCCTATACATTATAATCACACAATGGCCAGGTGATCCAATCATATAGTGAATCTATTTGTAAAATATTGTGCTCATCGCTATAAGGATGTTTTTTTTTAAATAAAATAATACTTAATATCCTGATATTTTACACCATGACCTAACAAGTTTGTATTAATTAAAGAAATGTGTTATAATGACCCGAATAACGATAGTGTAAGCTATACGTTGACCTCGCATATTAATAAATATCTGTAATATATGTCAAGATGGGACACTGTCCATGTACCTTCTAGTCGAATTGTCTGAGAGCTGATAATAAGAGGACTTGGTAATAAGATAAACAGGTTCCCTGGAAATGTTATTTTTAGAGAAAACATTCACTGTGTTAATAAGAACATGACGTTCATGTGACAGTAACGTGATGGATAAAATGGAGGACTTTGTTTATGAGGGACCTAACATCATAGAAAAAAGCAACTTTGTATTTAATCAATTAAAGATGCTCCATCGCCGACAGAGCATAAACGATACTCATAATTCAAAGAATAAATCGTGTATGCATATGCCTAATTAACACAAAAATGATATAAAATAATTTATTTTGTTTTTTGTTGTATGCGCAATCAGTGCTCATTCCATATAGGACATAGTGCCACGGTTTTTTTTCGGGACGCAATAAATTATATTTAATATTTTTATCATTAAAGTAAAATTAGAAGCTCAAGCTATTTAATTGGGGTAATGGTGTAAAGTAAATGACTTTTAAAACTGACGAAAAATACTAAATCGTCTGCTTCTGCCTTTGATAGAGACAAAATACCATTTGTAAGTGGTGGAGCATCTTTAATCAAAATATATCAAAATATTGTAATACTATAATGACCCGAATGATGACATTCTATGCTATCTGTTGCCTTCGCTTAGAATGTTTTTTTTCATAAGACCTAAATGACGTTGTAAAGAACGTTTAATCTCAACCGCCTGTACGCCGTCAGTTACCCTGTTGTGTTAGTGTTGACTTGTATGTGTACGACCTTATACACATGTTTAATCATCCTCGATACTCCAGGGGTTCCGATCACTTACGATTTCTTCACCCCTGGACTATCTCATAGTAAAACTGAAGGCAGCTCAGGTGAACAAATCTGAGCCAATCACAGGCCTGCAACTTGTTTCTTTGCAGACTACAGAGAGAGCGATGCCCAACTTCAAAGACACAGTCAACCATAATGTACCTTTATACAGCTCTTTTTGTGTACATCAAAGGATTAAATTATCTGTTTTGTTCTGTTGCCTCCAGTTTTACTATGAGATAGTCCAGGGGTGTAGAGATCGTTAGTGATCGGAACCTCTGGAATATCGAGGATGATGTTTAATCAGTGACCGTGATTCGTCAACATTTTTGCTTCACATCCTGGTGGAACCAATCAAATGTATGATATCATCGAGATAAACTATGATTGGTCAAGGTTTCCAACACAACACTTAGCGGAACTCACCTTGGTAAGAGTCTGATCCTTATTCAGAATTGATAATCCATGTATCGATACCTATTACTGTAGATCATTTATAATCAGCAAAACATCAACTTTGATAAGTAAAGGTGATTGTTTGCGTTGAATAAAAAGATACCTTTGTTATTTTTTAATAGAGCAGACGTGCGTCCTGAGCGTATACACCCAGTGTGATGTGGCATTTTAAAATGGTCGCGTTGAATTTAATTTCTAAGACATATTGAGAACGTTGGCTTTAAAATTACCCATCATGGAATACAAAGATAAACAACTAGTTACGTACAATTCATAATTACCAATCGCATAAATATCGACTTATTGCTTTCATTTAAAAAAACGGTGTTAACTTGATAAATATGATTTTAATTTCCACTTTTTGATTTCTGACTTAAAGAACTACATATTAACATGTGTGGAGATGAATAAGATGCCTTGAATATCACACAATGACCAGGTGATCTGATCCTATTGTGGATCTGTTTGTATATCATTGTGTTAATCGCTATAAGTTTTTAAAATAAAATAATACTTAATACCATAATGTTTTACACCGCCAAATGACCGTATTTCATTAATTGACGTAGTGTTACAGTCATTACACGAAAAACTATATTGTAAGTTATCTTCTATTGCCGTCACTTATCAATTAATACCTGTGTGATATATGTCCATGTAACTTTTAATCGAATTGTCGGAGAGCTGATTATACATGTACGTGGACTTGGTAATAAGAAAAAAAAAGATTACCTGGAAATGTTTTTTAAGAGCACATTTACCGTTTTGATAAGAAAATATAATAATAAGAAAAAAACAGATTACCAGGAAATGTGTTGTTTTAAAGAGAACATTTACCGTTTTGATATGAAATAACGTTCATGTGACGGTCACGTGATCGATAATGGAGGATTTTTTTATGAGGAACCTAACACCAAAGTAAATAAAAAGACAACTGTGTGATTGTCTTAGTGTCGACTTGCATATGTTCGAAGTATACACATGTTTAATCAGTGACCGAGATTGGTCAAGATTTTCGCCTCAAATCCAGGTGGAACCAATCAAATGGTTGATTAATTACTTATGATACCATAGAGATAAACTTTGATTGGTTAAGGTGTCCACCACAACACTAAGCAGAATACCTCATTGAATTGAGAATTAATAATCAGAGTATTGATACCTATTACTGTAGATAATTTGTACTAATTTGTATACACGTGTAAAACAGCAACTTTGATTAATCAAGGTTTTCACCGGAATAAATGGCAGAACCCATCAAATGGAAGAGATCGTCTTGCTTTGATTTTTACCTGATTCCTTTTAAGACAAAAGTATTGTTAACACTTTTACAAGTGCCCCATGTGATGTATAATTTTATTATTAAAAGAACACAAACAATTAGTTTTGATATCGGGTATTTATTTTTGATCACATGCATGTTTATCTTGGAGAGTGAATTTATGAATAATTATAAGAAACCAGCATCAAATGCAGCCTACGTACGTAGGGGTTAATAAACATGCGATTTTAACCTTGAACATAAGATGAGCCCAAAGATCAGCAGGTATCAAAATTACAAAGTATACCAACGCCGTGTGTACGTCCTTGAACATGATACGAACATGATACTAACTGTTATTCAGGTCAAGTGAGACTTTGCAAAAACTTTGCAATTTCGCATGTCTTGTAAATGAAGTGATTGTTTGTCTTGAATAAAACAATTTTGCCTTTGCTATTTTTATTGAGTAACCGTACGTTCTGAGCGTATATACATTGTGTGATGCTGCTTCTTAGATAAGTTGTATTTTTCTTCGACACATTGAGAACGTCAGCGATCTTTACAAGTAACCATCATGTAATACAAAGATAAACAATTAGGAACGTACAATTTATAGTTATCAATCGTATAATTATCGATTTTTTTTACATTTGTTTCACAAAACTGTATAAGTTTGATAAACAAAATTTTGTAAAACAAGTTTGTATAAATGAATGTATTTTAATTACCTGAATAACGATATTGTTAGCTAACTGTTGCCTTCGCTTATCAATAAATATCTATGTAATATATGTCAAGATGGGGCACTGTGTCCATGTACCTTCTAGTCGAATGTTTGTCTGAGAGCTGATTGCATGTTTGAAAATTAGAGATATATAATCGAGCTTCTGTCAGATAAAGATTTATGTTAATTGAAATCGTAAGACTATTTGAACCGTTTGATTACATAATGAGCTTACTGCAAAGCATCATATACATGTTATTTTACCCACGTTAATCCAAGATGCTCATGTAATATATTGCACAGGGAAAGTCGTTCTAAAATGAATTAGCTGTAATATTGGAACGATAAACCTGACCACAAACTTGCGGGTTTCGTGATCGAAAAAAAATCATCAAAATTTTACGATGCGACAGCTTGTGTTAATTTCAATTCAACTTGACTCTGCAAAATTGCTTTGAGATGGAAATCGTGAAATAGTAGTTGAAGGGACTTGTCTTTAATTATTTCAAAGGCACGTATTTGTAACTTCCACTTGTGATTAAAATACAATCGTAACAGTTTAATTAATTTAGTAAATGGGAAATTAATTTAACTAACACAATTATGCTCTAAGAATCTTTTGAAAATAACGAATGTTCTAAAATCTAACATTGTCGACTATCAGTATTATGATAATCAATGTACTAATGACCTAAATAGCGACATTTTAAACTATCTGTCGCCTTCGCTTGAATGTTTATTTTCCCAAGACCTAAACGACATTGTAAAGAATATTATCTAGATCCTCAGTTATCTGTCATCTTCAGTTGATAAGGACATTCAAATTTTCAACCAATAGAGTATAAAAATCTATGTGATGATTAGGAACTTTAATTTGGCATTTACAACTGAAAGCTTTTCTAATTTTCGAAATTTGGATGATTAAGTTTGGCGATATTAAGTATAACAAGAGTTGACATGAGGCGGTAAAATCATCAGAGAGATGCAAATAGATCAAGCAACTGCGAATACTTTATTAATAAGATTCACCTTTCCTTACTTATATATATGAAAGTTTTAAAGGGAATAGCATTATTTTATGATATTTTAATCACATATTGTACCTGGTTTCCAGTAACTTGCCCATTTGATACTTTGACTTTGCTAATAATTAGCAATGTATTGTGAAATTTGGTTGTGCCAGGCAGGAGATCCGTTAAGACGTCGTCACCTGAGGAATCAATGGCAACATGGCAAGGTGATAGACACCGTTGGATTTTTATAAAACATTTACATTGTTTACGATAACATATTCCCCGAAATTATCCGAAAACCATATGGGATCGAATACTCCGGACACCGGCTATTTCGTGAAAGGCGATGTACATGCGACTTATGCCACTACATTGTAAAATATACCCGAACACAAAAACAAAAAGTTGTTGTAATTGTCAAAACAAGTAATCGCAACTATAACTAAACTGGTATTAATTCCCTATGACATCTTCTGAAATTCGGCTTACATGTAAGTCAATGCTTGCAAATGGTAAAACCTTACATAAAATATCGTATGAAATGAACACTCGATTATAGTTATCCAATAATATGCGTGTTATCCAGTGATTGGGTTTATGTAATGTAACTAGATATTTGCATGGTAAATATCTTTGTGTGCCCTACATGAATTCCGATTTGATGTAATGCTATATACATAGCACTATCATTGGCGACAGTATTTGGGAATAGCGCGGATACATGGTTCCTCTGCTTGAAAATTAGTTGCCCTGAAGTTCTTCAGAATGCAGATTCTTCTAATGTGATAAAATTATCGTAAATTTTGTTCATGTATTAAATTACGGCATTAGAGATATGGATCACTAGAAAAACTAGGATGTCTTTGCATGAATATATTAAATACATTTACTGGTTTTCCAATAATATTTATATAATTTACATGTGCTCGACCAATTTGTACCATGATGTACACCACACAGAAAAATATAAAAGTGAAAGAGAAATATTGCGCAGGTATTGAAATATGAGTTTTCTCCAATATTTCAGTACATGCTTCCGTGACATTTCATCAATGTGAGAAATTTTAGGTGAAACGCAGTTTAATCAAATTATTAAAACACAATAAAGCACTTGTCGTTCGGTACGTATAAGAAAAATTCAATCTTATATTCCCTTTATAATTACAAATGCATATTTAAGTAATTGCTTATGTTGTTATTTTGTTGCAAAAGTCAAAGTCCTAAATGTGTGATACATCACCAAAACCCGAAATGAGAAATGATAATTTACGGAATAAAACAATTGAAAGTGCATGTCATGTCAATTTGGACCGTTTTACCGCCACTTAGTAAAGCATTTTGCAAGGATATACCATTTGGTCTGCTGCATATTGGATGCTATTCAGAATATCCGGTTTTTTCTGGGTTCATGGTAATTTCAGTGGTCAAACGTCAATGTTTAAAATGCTCTCATTGCTGAAGCAGTTAATACCAGACTAGAGTAGAAATTATAATTTTGCAATGGTGGTCTGCAAAACAGGTATTTCAGAAAACGGTTAAACATTTGTACAAAGAAGATCACAGTGACGTAGTTGAATATTTGTTCTATTTTAGCTTTAAAAACGTAAATGAATTTGATGGAAGCTTTAAATCTGTAAGGAGTTGATAGGATAGTTTGAGATGGATGTTTCGAACTGCATGTGGACCTTAACTTGACCTGGATAGATTAATACGAATACATATTAGTTTCACATCGGCTAGGTGACGGGCATAAATTAGGTCACATTCAATTAATGGTATCCTCTGTCAACTGATCATCTTCTGGATTTTCAATATTTATAACAGATAACTGCCCAAAGTGATACCTTCATTTTACTGTGTCATGTGCTTACTAGATGTTATCGCCAGTTTCGTGTGTAGCTGCGCACGCAGCACGACTGATAGTATGGCGGTATATATATATAAACAAGCATGCATATATTTAGTCAGTGATGAACCAAGTCTACCTGCTTCTCTTGCTTATGCAAGTTGCTTAAGTTTGATACATGTAGTATTTATACATCTCTTCATTTATGATGAACAGTGGGGAATAATATACTTGTGCAAAGAGAACTGTTTATAGCCTAAGTGACTAACTTCATCTTCATCAAATGGTTAGTGAGTTCATCTTTGTTTTCTGTAGTGATCGGTAGCACCATCACAGAATTACACTGAATCAGTCACGAACATACTTCACACAAGGACATCATAGAGATTCACGGCAACTTGGTCTGCGCTGGATACATTTACACATTTGCCTTTACCAGTGACGTATCCCACAGATTCACGGCAACTTGGTCTGCGCTGGATACATTTACACATTTGCCTTTACCAGTGACTTTGTGAATGAGTATTTTCCTTCTGTGACGTATCCCACATCATTTACATCACGTGACTTTTGTAGGTATTTACCAACCCTCTACAACAGCTTCATAATGTCTACAGCTCGGTTATTCTTCTATTTACTCTTTGTATCCTACACACAAGCCTAAAGCATACTTGAGGAGTGTGAGAATGAAACATTGACAATAAGTGAGTCATGCAAAGCACATCCGGATACACCAAATTTGTTTAAAACTCTCAAATCGGTGGCTCAAGGAAACAAAGCAATTCTTGGCTTGGATATTTTTACCAACAATCAAACAGAGTCTTTATTTGTATTTGAAGCAGTTATGTCAGATTACGGGGAAAGCGTTCTACGAATTAAATCGTATCTTCAGTTTCTTTCGGTGGTGATTATGGGTAATAATATAACAAGAAGATCTATAGTATTTGACGAAGAACCAGACGGATGTATGTATAACGAAACCCAGTATAACAGTGACTCCGTCAAAAATAAACTCAGAGATTGGATCATATGTGGCTTTACACAAATGGACAGAAGTGGCAGTGCTGTATTATGGATAAATAAACTGTGTTATCAATTACCTGAATCCGACGTTGACCTATCCTTAGGCGAGTTCCTCAGGAATCACTCATACAAATGTTGTAATGACTTTATTCCAACATGTGCCATTCTTGAAAAGGATAGTAAGATAAGAAACAGACTACTTAAATTTTTGGGGATATGGCTATCGATTGTATGTTGACATGCCTTATCATATTTGATGTGTTTTTCCACATAATACCACGTATTTCAAAGGTTACATTTTCCTGTAAAGAAAACGACAGAAGGTGCCATTGTCCGAACTAGTTACTCCCAACAGTTTATCACTATTCTAGAATAATTTCACGTTCCTAAAAAAATGTCCCAATTTGAGACAAGAAATCGTATTTGATGACAGTTTCTATTGTTACTGTTGCAATTATGTATTTTTGATTTTGTTGACGACTCCTGGCTAGTGTATTTAATTATTGAGACTATGAATCCAAAATATGATCTACGGATAATCATTGGCTCAATAGTCATAATCATTGCTTTTTTGTTTGCACGCATTTCATAAATATAATGAAAAGGGTAATTTGCGAAAGAATTACGTCATGCTGTTTCAGGTCATGTTCTACATTTTTTTATTACTGTTATGGTTACATTTTATTGACAGGTTCCATTAGACTTTTGATCGTTCAGGTTCTTGGTTTCATGGTCAATACAGGGGCCAACTGGTATAATGTTTTGGGGTCATACATATTATTTTTCATTCCATTTAACTTGAAATTTGTCTATTCGATGCGAAAGAGATACGTTGACTATCTAAGGTTTATCCTGAACACAGTTATTGAAAACAAATCTTCTTTAAATACAATTCTAGTAAAGGAAAAGGATAAAAAATGGAGATCCATAGGCAATTATTTTAAAAATGAGGTATCAGCAGAAGAAAACCTGATATATGTGCTCAAGAATAACGAATATGCAATCAGTTTGGGAACATTTTTGGAATTATGCACTCCTGAGCAACAATTTGCTCTGATCTCTTATGTTTTTTTTTTTTAAATATATTTTTATTGACATAGTATTATTTCTAATTCTATATGAATTACATGAATTCGGGAAGGTAATATGCCGTTTCCACCGCTGATTCACAAATTTTAAGTATATTCTCTGTGCTATCGTTATTTATCACAAAATCATTTTCTGATTCCGAAAACATCAATGAAGCTTGTGAAGATATAAATGAAAAAGAAAAAAAGATACTCCAATATTTCACAGACGCATCAGAAACCGAATTAAAACAATATGAATCTACAGAGGTCACTCCATTAATTAGCAGGCGGACTCTGAACACATATGAAATTGACTGAATTACTTTTAAAGGCGTAGCATATGCGTAAAAATATGGAGAAATATCATTACAGTTTATGAAGTCCATTTAAGCACTGAGTGTTTCTCAGTTGGCATTCATAACCCATATGAATGCCAACTGGACAGAGGCAAATTCCATGAAGCGCTTCATGTTTTGAATTTGCCTCTGTTCAGTTGGCATTCATATCGGCTATAAATGCTAACTTAAAGACGTTCAATGCTTATATTTATATTTGGTTACAATTTGATAATGAAATCTCGAGATATTTTGCATCTATAATGAATTAATCATTCGTTATCGACAGTCATTTGAACAGCCGTTTTCCATGATCGCTGGCACGACAATTGTGACGTCACAATGATAATGACGTCATAATAAACGATTGAAGTTCATGCTCTATATGACTGCCAACTGCGCTTGGTAAGGTTACATAGAGAGACTGCAGTGAAAAGATTATTGTCGAAACAATTTTGAATTAATGATTCTTACTCCTCGTATACCAAAACTGTTATTAGGCAACACTCTTTATGTTTACTGCTGGTTAGGTTTGTACAGAACAAGTCTACGACAGAACAGTTGTCGAACAGACATAGGTATAATTTGTCCAAAAATTCTAAGATAATTTGACAAACTGTTCTACTCTTAGGAAGCCTGAAAAATAGAGGCAAGGTATTGGACAGACTGCGGAATTTGGATTCTGTTGATATGAATAAATGTCCTACACTTTCGTGTTGTATAGCAGCTGCTATTTAGCAATGGATGTAAGTCAAATAGTCTATAGCGTAAGAAAGGAAGGGACAGTCAGTTTGGGGCGTGTTATTGCCGACGTTTGTCCAATAATTTACATAATAACCAGTTTTAGTCTACCACCGTGTCTGGAAAACAGTCAAAGTTTGTATTAATATAAGATTTTGCAAGATTTTTCATAGTTGGATGTGTTAGATGTGTGAGAAGATATTTTCGAGTCATGTGTATGAAGTCATCAAGTATTTGTAATTCACTTCCTATGGATAAGTGATTGTAGTACATGCATATATGACTATGTTCTGATCCAGCAAAAATCATATAATCAAATAGTGGAAATATTTAACTATTGCTTGTATCTAATAGTGTTCAATATAAAGAGAGATTGATGTTAATGTTTCTGAGATTGTTTAGATAATTTGTATATATTTTAACTCTTTAGCCATTTTACATATGTTCTATATATTCATGACATATTTTGTTTATTGATAAATTTTAATTATATACACAATATGTACTCCTATCGTTGCCTTGTTTACATGTACTATAAACATGGATATATTCTGGTATATATTATCTAATATCGCGATTTGCTGTGTAAATATTTCATGATGTCATTACTTCCCGCGCGATAAATATATTAACATTTAACAACATAGTTTCATATACTGTAAACCAATATATAATACTTCGCGTTAAAGTTATTGTCCAAAAATATTCGCGACTACATAAATTCACGGTGAGGGGCTTTTGCAAATTATTTTGTATTCATCTATACATTTGACACAAGTATTAGCGAAACATTTGAATTCGCATGCGAGATATTTCGCGAAAAGTGGTTTACAATTTTCACCAAATATCACGTGCGGGGAATTTTTTGCGCAAAAAAGTCTGCGTAATTAGCGTAAGTTTCCCTCTCGCGAAAATGTCCCCGTTTACAGTAATCCCACTACTGTTTTGCTAAATGTTTCTATCGTTTGTTTTAATTGTGCATCCATACCAAATTTTGAACTGTTGCTGTCCAGCATGTCATCTCTGATACATATGACTGGACAGCTTAAGTTGATTTACTGGATGATGTGATTTCTTGTGCATATTATATAATAATGGTCAATAAAAGTTTTGATTTAATGGGATAGACTATTCATGCTATTCAATGTTTCAATATCTTATTAATTGAATAGATGACATAAGGAATAAAGACATTTGATGTTTAACAATTTTGTTTTCTTCTTCAATTCATACGCTTCATTTTCATGTGTCATTCTCATTTTCGGGAACGTATAGCAGAATAGAATTGCAATAATTATCCTGTAACAGTCACTAAAGCGTAGTTGCCTTAAGAAAAAAGTTTCATGCAGTTAGGCCATCACCCTGGTTAATATCAGCTAAATATCGGGCTTGATATACGTTATACTCATGATCATATACTTATACAGAACATCAATATTTCTCCCTTACTTGACAGTGGTATCCCGCGGTTGTTAGGGAAAAGATAACTCTGCCTTTTACCGGGATAAGGAAAAGACAGCTTACATGCGCTAGAAAATGACGTGACGTCATAAATACATTCGACAATCATTGCCGACGACGTCATTAATATTTAACGCTTTGCGACGTCAATGTAAAAGTATGAGAGAATAATAATCAAACATGGGGATACAAGGTGGACAGGGATATCTCAACCCTCGTAGTTAAGATTAATAGAATCTTTCACCCTCTTTGGTGTGAGACAGGAGAATCTCAACCCGAGAGGTAAGATTCTTAAGCTGTCAAACACGAGACATTTCCGAGTGTTTGACAGCTTTTTAAATAAGAACCTTATTCCAAGGGTTGAGATATCCTATCTCACCCAAAAGAGGGTGAATGATTCTTCTTCTCTTACCCTATGTGAGCACGTGCAAATATCTCGTGTAGCTTGTCTTTACCCTAGGGTGAGATAGAAAAATCTCACACCGGTAAAATTGGGGATATCCCTATCCTGGGTAAGAGAAATCCTTGTCCACTTGACAGATTCATGTAAGATTTTATTATTAATCATTCATATCCACATATGAAAGAGTCTTATGATATTTGTCAGTGTACCGTACCTGATAACATTTCAGGTCCTCTCCAGACATAGATGGCTCTCTTTTTTTTTAAGATTTATGATGTAGTACAAATATTACGTACTTCATCATATATTTAAAGTGGTAGACACCTGTGTTCCAAGTAAGAAAATGTACTGCAGCAAACGTTTTTTTGGACCATTTGCTTTGTTCTTTGGTGCCTCGTGACCGTAATTGCATATTATATATGGAAATTTCTTCTTTCAATAAAGTGCACTGTCTGCCAAACGTCATACCATGGATCATGGACGTAGACACAGTTCCTTGTGTGGATTGCCAGTTTGACGCGTACGTTACTTCATGCGTGTATCCACGATATTGAGTTCGGCCGAAAAACTACATTACACTATCATAAAGAATGTTGTTGTTGGCTAAGTGTACCAAACAAAAAACAACTGTTTCAGTACAACGTTAATTTTCTTACCTACGTACAACAATGCGGAACCGTGCAAGGGGGTCAGGGTACTCTTACAGAGGAACTGTATAAAATAAAACATCATTAAAGGGACAATTCACTCAGGCTAATTCTTTAACATAACCGAAAAGCAAAATATAGCATAAATGTATTGTTCTACATTTCTTATGAAACATATAACATAAAATATTGACAAATTCCACGTCATTGTTCAGTATTTTAATTGATACCGTTGTAATTACAAATCGTTGATCAATATGGTTAAGCAGGTACAATGTGTACGCTGTAACCATACCCGAGCCAAAGTCACGCACGTTAAGCAAGTGAACTACATAACCACTGAGGTGATAAAATGATTTGTTAGGCAAGATAATTCACTTAATAAGGTAAACACACTATTGTCAGAGCGATTTGAGAAATTCTAGACAAAAGTTGCATTACTCTACGAGCAAGGGACATGGTTCGGCATACAAGATGTTTGACCACAATGTGTAATGGCGGACAGCGAGCGAGTTTGAACATTTCACACGCATTTCACCACCATAGGCTTTTCTGGCATATCACAGTAAAACCGACTGATCTAATTTCCACTAGAGCTGGTTTTTTCCCGATATATGTACAAATTTTAATGTTCTCTTAGACCGAATTGTCCCTTTAAACTCAATATGAACTATAAATAAATAGAGAATTGTTTGTAAGTACTATTTGAAGTAGAAATAAGCTTTTTGAAAAGACAAAACAGAAGATTGAAGAGAAATATTCTGTATCGACACTTAAATTCATATATATGGATCTTCATTATATGAATAAACATTTTCGGATCTACAATAATTTGCATACAAATCTGTATGGTCGTCGTGCAAATGAGATATACTACCGATACAACTGTCGTTCGGTGTTAGGCGAAACGCTGATATTGATTTGTATTGTATGTGGTCACGAATATTCGTATACATTGTATGTGGTCACGAATATTCGTATATGTGTATGTGGTCACGAAATTAAGATGGTTAAACCCAACGAAATGCAAAATGTAGATAAAAACAGAATAATTGAAGCAATGTTGTAATATACATAATAGTAAGGCGACAACATCAAAAGCAAACAGGAATATCACACGGCCAGGTGTACTACATCAGTGTAAAAAGTTACTCATAATTCAACAACCAACCGGAGAATGTGGCAAAGTTCTGCCCACTGGTGAAACCAGAGTGAAACGAGTCAGATCGAATCCATACAGTGTTGCCGGTATCGAGGTGTACGACTACAGAGTTAGAGGCCATACTGTAGTCAACATGGTCTCCGGAGTCGGCCCACACCCTCCCATACTGCGCGCCATTTACAACCAACTCCGTCTGCATGTGAGTATTGTCCTTGTTAACTGTGGTCCAGAAGAAGACATAAATCCCAGGCTTTGGAGCTGTAAATATCCCATCATCATGGTTGTAGGCATTACCTATATTGGTCCGTACTCTGTCGAACAGGACCGTCTGGTGAGTACCAAAATGAGACTGGTCAGCGGACAGCTGGGCGTAGAAGGCAACTCCTACGGTACTAGGTATTTCTGCCACTCGCTTTCGATCTGTGTAAAAAGAATATCAAAAGTGAATATGAGATTACCTTACATCAAATACTGACAAAGTGATAACCGTAACCTGAAGTAAATGAAAATAAATGTCGAGATGATTTTATCAACAGGAACCAGGGAATTACTTACAGTCTAAAAAGTGTATTCTACTTGACATATCATTGTGTTCTTATATCATTTTCAAACGTTAGCAATGAATTTGAAAAATAAAATTAAAAAAAAAAAAAACAAAAACAAGTACAAATTATATATATTTGTATAACAGAAAGTTACCGAGATAAGCATCTACGTCATAGGTGTAGTGCGGCTACACATCGTCTCATCGTCGTTAAAAAGGAATACATGTATGTTCAAAATATCTTACATATAAAGCTTTAACCTTAAAAGATGTTATCATTTCGATGTTGGTATACAACATATAAAACAGACATTCAATCGACATCGTTTTGATTTCATAAATTCACAGAGCAACTTTTACTCTTATGTAGTCGAGCTGTAATTTGATTAGCTGAATAAAAACGATATCTACATAAAGCTCTCGTCAATCAAATTGAAGCTTAATTTTTGAACCTTGTTAGAATATCCCACTCACCTTTCCTTTGACTCTCATCAGACGATAATCGAACGATATCAGACTTCAAAGCCTTTATTTCATTTTCCTGCTTTTCTATTTTCTGTTGATATCCACGAAGAGTAGCCGAAACTTCCTCCTTCAATTTATTGATGTCTACAAGTGTTGCTAACTGATCATGACCGTCCAAGGCATTGCCTGATCCAGAATCGAACTTACACAAAACCAAAAACAGAAATATCCAATACATTGTGTAGTTGCAATATTCGGTTTGCATATACGACCTGAATGTAAGATAAGCCTATCTACGGTATGGTGCCATAATATACTCTAGATAAGAATAAGCTATTAATAACCTAACTAAAGGATCCAACAAGCTTTCATAAACAAATCACAAAGGTACCATATAATTTCGAAAAAAGAGTAATTTTATCGTTAAAAGATGTATTGGAAGTGCGACATATTCTCAGTAAATATTAAATGTGTTCAATGATGCGCTCTATAGTTTCATAGACAAACACTTTGCAAAAAAATAACCAAAATTGTCAAAAGTTCCACATTTTCATAATTCATGCATATTTCGGATGGTTACCATGTCAACTAGCGGCAGAATAAGAAAACAGTCACTATAGTTGAATCAGGGATGTACTAAATATTTAAATACAACAAGTCTATCACCAAATAACAGTTTTCGAAAAAAAAATGATGAATTTCGGAAACCCAGTGTCTAAACTCCACTACGCTCCGTTCACCCTCGGAAACCCAGTATCTAAACTCCACTACGCTCCGTACACCCTCGGAAACCCAGTATCTAAACTCAACTACCGCTCCGTTCACTCTCGGAAACAAACCCAGTATCTAAACTCCACTACACTCCGTTTAAAAACCATAGGCTGATTATCGTGGGTAACCGAAAATTAGTTAGAAAATACAAATCAGAAAAATGTTTTTTAATGTTGAGATATTTATTGCAAATCACATTTATTATTAAACAACACAATAAAAGTTAGTGAACACCCGTTAAGCAATCGTATAGACTCTGATAGGATTGCCTGTATCAGAGCGAGACACTAAGAGTCTTTTTCTCTTCCTCTGATAGCAGATACTGCCAGGTTTGGTAAGGTCTTGTATGACAGGGGACTTACTCATTTGTCCATCTTGTGATATTTGACACACCAACCCTTCAGCGAAAGATGAGACTAAGATGCTACCCGCCACCAGAGCTATTCCTAGAGGCCCTCGTGATGTCTCAACCTCCCATAATGGTTTCCCATCAAAAGACATACAACGAATTTTATTCTTATAGCAGTCGCATATGTAGAAACGACCATCTTCACCAGCCAGAAGATTATATCCTAAATGTGCATTTCCCTTCTCTGAAAATATAGTATTTCTTTTACCATCTATATCAATTTGCTCAACAGATAATTCACTCACGCCTGTTTTTTGATATTTTGATGACAAGCATACGAATGTCTTGTTCACGTATGCAATATCACAAACTGCATAATGTTCGTTCTCCCATTCTATATCTTTAGTCTGATGTATTTCGTTGTCTTCAGTCTTATACAGGGTAATGTGGTTTTTCATATCCCCGGATGACACCGCTACAATAGAATTACTCACAACAGTCAAACCAGCAGGCGCTACTCCGACATCGACGTAATGTAAAAACTGTAAGTCTGCGCTAAACAACTTTAGTTTCCTATTAGCACGATCTAGTGCTAATACATTGTCGTTTGGCAACGTAACTATTTTTTGCACCTCGGACATGCCATGATGGAAATCCAAAGGAAGTTTTGTCGAGAACTGTGAACTGTAGACAGCTTTCAGAGGTCTTGACATAGTTCTGTTTGGTTCTTGAGGATTTACCGGTTGCGTGTTCTTTCAAATTATCTGTGAAAAAAAGTAGTTTATGTGAAGGTCACCATTATAGACAAACTAAAAACTCCAGATATTTCCTCTAATCTGTTAGCATAACATGTGTACATTTGTCTTTTATTAACTTATTAAAGTTTAGTTATCACTGCGTGATAATTTTGGTAAACGGCATTAAGAAATAATTGGAAAAAACTTTAGAAGTCTTCTTATTAAAGATGCCGCTGACAAATAACATTTTTTTCTCTATCAAAAACAGGAGCAGGCGATTAAGTATTTTTCTTCGTTTACAAAAGTTACATTGTTTACATCATTACCACAAGTGAAGAGTTTAAGCGTCTAATTTAATTCAAGATAAAAAATATTAAAAATAATTAATTGCATCCCGAAAAAAATCCATGGCACTATATCCTATATGGAATGAATTACTGATTACGCATGCACCAAAAGCAAAATGAATCATTTCATATTATGTTTTGAGTTAATTAGACATATATATACAACACAAATTATTGTTAAAATGACGAAAATCGTTTATTGTCTGTAGGCGGTCGAGCATCTTTGAAAAAAAAATTATGAAAAAAATAAATAAATAAAAAGCCCGTTCTTATCATGTACTAATAATAATATTATTTTCGGACTGATTTCGGAGCTTGATTTACTACCTAGAGATTTAAGGAAAAAATATTACCAGTGTAAGAAAATCACCAAGTCATGTAGCTTTTTATATAGGCTTTGATTTAATGTTTTCACAAATTAAATTAAATGGAAGCTAGATACCAAGCGATATTTGTAAACCGTTAAAGATGCTCCATCGCCGACAGAGCATAAATGATATTCATTATTTGAACAATAATTGGCGTTTAATCGTGTATATATATATCTAATTAACACAAAACATAATATAAAATAATTTATTTTGCCTTTGGTTCATGCGCAATCAGTACTTCATTCCATATAGGATATAGTGCCACGGAATTTTTTCGGGATGCAATTAATTATTTTTTATATTTTTAACTTATAAGTAAAATTAGAAGCTCAAACTTTCAATGGTGGTAATGGTGTAAACTAATTAACTTTTGTAACTGAAGAAAAATCCTAAATCGTCTGCTCCTGTTTTTGATAGTGAAAATATACCATTTGTCAGCGGTGGAGCATCTTTAAAATAAATGTAATGGGATAGATTTTTACAATAAGCTATCGAAAAGGTGCAATAAAATCAATGATACAAGGATACATATATACTATGACCACATATGTTATATTGTTTGGAGAATGTATTATAGTACTATTATTATAATATATGTTTCTCCCTTAAGAGCCCCACAAGTTAATCCAAAGCATGCAATTACCACCGCTATACATACCGTGTTAATCCAATGTATACACATGACATTGTGGTAGGACTAATGAAATATGCCACACCATAACACAATTTCAAATATCGATCGATAATATTTTAAGTATTGAATATTGTAAACACATCTATCAGGATTGAATGTTCTGTTCATACAATTCTGTAATAATACATTTGTAATAATAGATCTGTTTTAAAACAATAATATGATACAGGTAGTAGTAACCTGATCATAGCTACTAAATCATTATAAAGTTAACCCCAATAATCTGGAGTATTTTATTATACATGGCTAGTTAGCGTCCTTAGCGACGTGTCATGAATATATATTTACCTCCCTGTTGTGGTCATATTTCATCCTTCCTTGACTTATTTAATTATTCCATGATTGCAATACTCTGGAATACTATTTGTATGGTAGGTTCAAATCCTGTCTATACACACTTTACAATCAACAATTGAATATGCACAGACTATATACGTACATGGTATGAAAGGTCCCTTGTGATACGGGATACCGTTGAAGCTATTTTTAGCGCTTACTAGCTAATAACATAGAGCTATAAATAGATTCATAACACAAAATACTAGCGTAAAACGCTGTATATAGCTATACAGCTAGATAACTCACAAATATTGTTGCAGATATTCTTCAAATTTGGAAATGTACAAGTACGTTGGCTTAGCCATACTGAATTTTACACTTTAGCTTAAATAATGTAAAAAAGATGTATTAAATATTGCTAGATGTATATGGAGATGAATCATTTAACTTACTTTACACAATAATTTAGGTAACCATGTTCTGTTCGCATTGATTGTTTTTTCTTTATATATCGTTATGATGTTTATAATGATCTTTGAAATTAGTATTTATCAGTTATAATATGTACCTATGAAAAAGATAATGGTTTTTCTTACTTTCGTTTTGCTATGCTAATGGCTTAGATGAATCATCGGTATTTATAAATACACATATTTAGAGCCATGCAATAGCAAACTTTTCCATAGATATCAACGCGCAGTATACCTTATAAACAGATGAGACTAGAACCTTGCAGAGGTGGTAAGGTAAGTGGTATCTAAGTTGTACTTTAATATGTATATATATGTATTTGATATATATTTCTTTCAAAAACCAAAATATTCCTGATTCCATAGAAATGGTTTTTGATTGTACTTTGAATTTAGTTTGGCCTTTCATTTACATAAAAATATATGGTAATGTTTTGTTTGAAACTTTGTATTTAATTACATTTATATTGAAGAGGGCGATAAAAAGAGAGACACCACATACAGTGCTTACGAAAGCCGAATTCTTTAAAATGTATGAATTCTGCGACATCGAATACGTACAAAGTCTGAGACACCAAATACCATACGCAGGCAGAAATATTCAGTCATTCTGATTTGCATTTAACACGAATTTTGTGTGGAACGTCGTTGTCTTCAATATATGAAAAGACGCTTACATTTCCGGAACTAAAGGTTCTATATTTATTAATATTACTTTCCTTTTTATAGTCATTGTGTATCGCTTACCAGTTTGAATGATGACCTATATTTTATGTCAGTATTTATTCATCTTTCACACCATTAAGGGCGCAAAAGCAATAACTGTAGTAAGCATACATGATTAAAATTGGTAAGCGTTCCAGATTTGAAACCCAAAATAGGAGTGTGTAGTAGTAGCTGAATTTGAAACTGATCTTCTTTACACAATTGATTCGTTTGTTTGTTTGATTAATTAACGTCCTATTAACAGCTATGGTCATGTAAGGACGGTCTCCCATGTATGTTGTGTGTTGCGTGTATGTTGTGCGAGGTGCATGTTTTGGGAGACTGCGGTATATTCATGTTCTGTCTTCTTGTATAGTGGAACTGTTGCCCTTTTTATAGTGCTTTATCACTGAAGCATGCCGTCGAAGACACCAAACACACCCCACCCGGTCACATTATACTGACAACGGGCGAACCAGTCACCCCACTCCCTGTATGCTGAGCGCTAAGCAGGAGCAGAAACTACCACTTTTATAGACTTTGGTGTGTCTCGGCCAGGGGGCAGAACCCAGAGCCTTCCTCACAGGGGCAAACGCTCAACTCAAGGCCAAAAGTGAGGCGGTACCAAGGGAGGCATTAGGGAAGATAAAGTCAGTTATGAAGAATAGAAAATATAAGATCCTAAATTTAGTCGCCTTTTACGATCATGCAATAGGGGCAGCAGGTACAATTCTAACGCCCTACCTACAGGGCATTGATTCGAGACTATCTGGCTACAAGTAAGCGATGGAGTTTATAAATATTAAGATTGCTGAGATTTCAGCATGTCTTTTTCTTAATCTTAAAATTGTTTAATGGAATGTTTATAATAACACAATTTTCATCCATATTACAGAAAAAAACGACAAAATGGGAAATTCTAAATCAAACTTTGAAGAGACCATTCATTCCTATGAAAGATGCCATACGATGGATAGGTATGAACCAAGTGTGTGTAATAATGCAAAGTGGAGAGAACTGGATGTAGGGGAATTCTGCTCCCCATGTTATGAACATCGCATAGGGAGACCAAATCGTGTCCTCTGCAGCAAACCGGAAACTGCAAATGAAGGCAAAGAATTGAGGTTACAAACGGCCGACAAGAAATCGGTCAGGGACATTGGTTCACAATGCGACCCGACCGACTTGAAAGGTAATGAGAGTAAACTTTTAAAAGATGAATGCACACAAACATCTAAAGATAAATGCATCAACGGAAACGTGTTAAATGCTGAAAACCATGTACTGGTTTCCAACATTCAATTCCATGTGCAAAATCAGGAGGCGAATCATTATATAGATTGTGACAGCGAGGATTCCCTGTCCAAGTCAGGTAAGTTTGATGACGACGAGGAAAAGAAAACATATCGCGAGCTTGAACTAAACATTGTGGAACTAGAGTTAAAGATTCAAGAAATCGAAAAGAAAAAGGTTGAAATGGAAAGAGAACATGAAACATCTTGTTTAAAACTTGTCAATGACAACAGAAAAATGAATGAGAGTCTGAGTCTAATCCAAGATCATGTTCGACGAGAAAAGATCGAGAGTGAACAGACAAAAGATGAAGTTGACAGGGCTCTTCAAGACAGACAAAGACTGATTGACGAGATCACCGCACTCACTAAGAGTTTTGAAAGTATGATTGTCGAAAAAGAAAGACTGCAAATCATCATGGAAACATCTTTGTCCACTTTCGAAAACAAGCTTTATCAGAAGGACGAAGAAATTCAGAATTTACAAGAAACGATCGAGCATGACAGAAACAATTTCGAAGAGGAACGTGGTGAATATTTGACTGTGATTGAGTGTCTGAAAACAGAGTTATTGTTTCATGAAAACAGACAGATTAGATCTATATGAAGCAAGGATGAAAACCCCATATGTTCTAGAGGACATATTTTCATTGTGGAAACTGTGTGCAAAAACACTAAGTGCAAAAACACTAATAACAAATACTAGTATCCTACAGTCTGAAATTGGAAGGGTACTTAGGCTGTTTTACGACCACTGAATGATAAGCAAAATATTTTGCATTAAGATGATTTAGGGTATTAGCTCCAATATAATGATATTTTTAGGCTTATATATATCACCTCTTCAATATAACTAATTTCTAATTGATAAAAAGTAGGTATGTATCGAGGCTGACATTATAGGTTTTACTGTTGACTCGTAATTCTTGTGTAACATCTAAATTTTTGCGAAATATGCAAAATAATACATTTTACGAAAACCAGTCCACAAGGCTCTGAACATATTTTTGTCACCAGCTAATAATGTCATTATGTTCACTAGTGTCTATAAAGGTAGAAAGAGCGTTTGTGTGGCCGTATTCAATTTACAAAAGCATAAAAATCCAGTCCGTTTTGATATTGTCATGCAAATAACGGTTTCAAATTATGTCACGCAAATATGGCATACACAATGTATGTATATGGAGGCGTTCCAATTGATGATACCAATGCACCTATTCAATGTTATAATGACATTTGATTGTAATGAGAATGTTATTTGTAAGAATAAATGCTAAGTTAATGTGCATTTCCACAAATCTTCAAATTTTGCAAAAATTACAGAAGTTAACACTTTTCTCAAAACTAGTCTTCGTTTCATGCTAGGTGTCTAATGGTATATTATAGGAGTAGTTGTGATAATTGAAATGCCTTTTTATAGGCCATATTCGCCGATTGCATGACAAGGTCAAAGGACTCACAACATGACGTCATAACTATATGGTGACAAAACTATGTACCGAACCCAGTGGACTTGTTAACCTGAAATGCACATTGTTCGCATATTTCAAACTGCACAACAATTTATGAGTCATGGTAATACCTAATGTTAGCCCTGATGCATACTCATACTCATTTTTATCATCTTATTTTAGTGGTATAAAGGCATGCAAAATGACTCTAGCTAAAACTAGCTTAGGGTCAGCTGCTTTTAGTAGAATATCTTACTTTTTCTGGGTACATGATAATCGCAAGGGTCAAAGGGTTAAAACTGAAATATACATTGTTTAAGTCCTAACAAAATTGATATGAAAACCAAAATGATATTTTTACCATTTTTGCTTGGAAAGCAAGGGTTTATAAATTTCAGTTCATAAGAAGTAGGTCACAGTGACCTAGTTGGGCATTTTTTTTCATTTGATATTGATAGCTTTTAATGGTGTTGCTGAAAAGGTTCATTTTTACACCATGCAGCATTGGGTTGATATGGATACAATGACCTACTAAAGATGATTACATCCTAGGGTCATATGGCCGGACTGGGTGATAAATACGGTTTTATTTAAAGGTATTGTCTATCTGGTAAACATCTTTGGTTTTTAGGTCATCTGACCCGAAGGGTCAGGATGACATATTGTCATCATGCACCGTCCGTCGTCGTGCGCCGTCCGCCGAAGTTTGAAGTTTGTTCAAATGAATGACCTTAACCTTCATTCAAGGTCACGGGGGTCAAAAAGGCTAAAATCTTTAAACGACTTCTTCTCAAGAACCAGAAGGCCCAGGGTACTGATATTTGGCCTGTAGGATGCTGGGATGAAGGGCTACCAAGTTTGTTCAAATAAATGACCTTGACCTTCATTCGAGGTCACAGGGGTCAAATAGGCTATAATTATTTAAACAACATCTTGTGAATAATGAAGAGGTTTAGAGACCTGATATTAGGCCTGTGGCATGCTTGGATGAAGGGCTACCAAGTTTGTTCAAATGAATGACCTTAACCTTCATTCAAGGTCACAGGGGCCAAAAAGGCTAAAATCTTTAAACGACTTCTCAAGAACCAGACGGCCCAGGGTACTGATATTGGGCCTGTGAGATGCTGGGATGAAGGGCTACCAAGTTTATTCAAATGGAGGACATTGACCTTCATTCAAGGTCGCAGGGGTCAAATAGGCTAAATTCTTTAAATGACTTCTTCTCAAGAACTAAATGGCCCAGGATACTGATATTGGGCATGTAGCATGCTGGGATGAAGGGCTACCAAGTTTGTTCAAATGAAGGACCTTGACCTTCATACGAGGTCACAAGGGTCAAATAGGCTAACATCCTTCAAACAACTTATTGTCAATAACTAAGAGGCCTAGAGACCTGATATTGGGTCTTTGACATGCTTGGATGAAGGGCTACCAAGTTTATTCAAATGAAGGACCTTTACCTTCATACAAGGTCACAGGGGTCAAATAGGCTAAAATCCTTTAAAAAAACTTCTTGTCAATAACTAAGAGGCCTAAAGACCTGATATTGGGCCTTTGACATGCTTAGATGAAGGGCTATCAAATTTGTTCAAATGAATGACCATGCTTTTCATTCAAGGTCATGGGGGTCAAAAAGGCTAAAATCTTTAAACAACTTCTTTTCAAGACCAAGAAGGCACATGGTACTGATATTGGGCCTGTAGCATGCTGGGATAAAGGGCTACCAAGTTTGTTCAAATGAATTACCTTGACCTTCAATCAAGGTCACAGGGGTCAAATAGGCTAAAATCCTTTAAACAACTTCTTGTCAATAACTAAGAGGCCTAGAGACCTGATATTGTTCAAATGAATTACCTTGACCTTCAATCAAGGTCACAGGGGTCAAATAGGCTAATATAGGCTAAACGACTATGTTGTATTGTACTTATAGTCAGATGACCGTTACGGCCCATGGGCCTCTTGTTCTTTTCGTGTTTAAATTATTTTAAGTTAATTATATTCATTTGAGAGAATCTCAACAAAACCCCAACATTACATGTAACATACAAGCGTTGTGCTTTGCTCCCCTTTACATGTACAAGATAGTAAAAGTGACTTTTGGATTCTAAATTTCGCGACGCTACTTAGATCACAACATATTGGATTTTTGTCTCATACCAAACAAACTTTATAAATTGACTAAGATTTCTTTCCTAAAACTATTTTCAAGTCCGTGCAGACCATTAATTCCAAAGAAATACACTGTTACATTAAATTTTGAATACATGCTACATACATTCAAAATTACTTTTAAAGCGCATAGGTGATCTTAGGTGACAAAGCTGTGTCTTTGACATATAATCTGGCAATCTGCAATTTGATTTCACCAACAGGTGAAACAGCGGTCATGGTTTCGTATCAAATGGTTGAAACATGAAAGTATTTAGGTAGGGTCACGGGAATAAGATACCCCAATTCTACCGGCAGGGTAGGTGTTACTTGAGATACTCAAGTGCTTAATGCTTAAACATGCAAAACGCCAGAGTACGCTTAATAAATAGACCGTTACCCAGGCCATGTAACTCTAGGTTGTTATCATCTCAGGCAGGGTATGTAAAGACCCACATGCTATGCTTATCGTCAATCTCAACCTATCATATGGTTAAAAATGAAATTTTCAGCAACTTCATTACAGTTGATGCTGAGATAGACAAATTGATTAACTAGGTCAATCCGACTTATTTCTTCAAATACATTTTTTTTTCAAGCAAATTATCCTGTCAAAGTAAAATTGCTGAATGAAATTGCGACCCGAATTTTGGTCCCATTCTTGCTGCAATTTTTTCAGAATATCTTTTTTGTTATGCTTAATTAGAAGATATACAGTATAATGTGCAGTAAGAATAGGAAAAACATACACGTCGCAAATTCACTCAATTTTACTTTGACAGGATGCTTTACATTGAAAAAATAATGTATTTTCAATTTTTCAGTTATTTTCTTAATTGGAATTTACAAGCCTATGAATAGCAGGCAAAAAGTGCAAAAATATTAATAATTAAACTCTAAGATTTAATTTTGCATGACTCTGAGATTACTGGGCCCAGAAAAATCAAATGTTCTGAATAACATAAAATAGCTTATCCTAAGGTATCTCTAAGCAAACTAGTTTTGATTATCACTGACAGGCCATAAAATGACTCAAATTGATACCGCTTCTTTATAATTAGGTTAGCATTATTATTGCAACAATCATCAATCATTGTTGAAGGTGTTTTTTTCAAGTTTGCTCGTTATGAGGTTTTTTTAATTTGAGTGTACATCGATGTTTCATGGTTGCCCTATGTTATGTGCTATGGACAATAACGTAGCTTCATAAACTGAAGTAAGAAACTTGGTGTTTTATTTTGCTGAAGGCGTCAAAGCCATATGGTGAAATGAGCATTTCATCGTGATAATAAATCTAGCTTAGTCGGGTAATATTTCTTATCAAAAGTACCGTAAGTGACGCTTAGTTACCCTCTTTGAGTGTTTAAATAACACTAACAAAAGGAACTTTTACAGCTATCGTTATATTTTGCCCCCGAAGCGATTTAATTAAACCCAGACCCTTTTTGTAGTACTATGACAGAGAACCTGTAAGATACTTTTAAAAATCAAAAGGCCCAAGTGGCCTTTGCTATTGATGATTAAATGTTGCCATCCCGCGGTGTAGACCAGGTTTCCCTTTTTGATCCAAAACTATATCAAATTAATGTTCAATTTCGTAAAACGATACGTCTTCAAATGCTGACTGAACAAGTGAGCTTAAAAATCTATAATATTTTACAGAGTCTTGAAGCCACAAAATGGCAAATTTAGAGGCCCATTTTAAGCAATATCAATTTTTACCGAAGTGATACACGCACGTCCGTTTGCTATACACCAAAAATATTTTGTAATTATTTGGATCATATAATGTCAACAGTAGATACAGAAATCAGATAAAAATCTTAAATTGGTGAAGTTGTCGTCTAAAGATCAAACTGTTCGAAAGTCTATTATTTTAGAAATACGTGTATCAAGCAAGTACTACAGTTTTGCTCGCAATTTATAATTAATTAAGAAACAAAAGTATTTCTTGTAATACCTATTTACGATTGCATCAGTGAAGTTTCATCTAAAGTTCAAAACAATTTGTATTGATAAAGTAAAATAGAAGAATTTGGATGCTTCAATCATGAAATATAAGGGAATTCTATGGGACATTTTTTTATTCGAATGATTCCAACTTCTGGTTAATTTACACCTGAACTTGTTTGTACATGTATTTGCAAATTCCACACTATAGTAAGTGAACGTTGTGAAAATTTCAAAAAGATCGGATACCGGAAAGTTTACTATTTCAAGTTCAAATATTACATATTTGATCAATTTCTAGAAATTATCAATACCATATACTATGCCATTCACTAAATGATGGATAAAAACAGATTATTCAACTCGGTAATATATTCATCTTTTTGTTATTCATTTTGTTAATCTATTATGAATATTAAATGCTAGAGTTCATAGACATAATGTTATACCATTTAAAGGCCCACTGTTTTGCCGAAACTGCTTTAATATTCAAAATGAGAATGTAAAACGAGATTGATAATTTTGTAGATTCAAAAAAGTTACAAAAAATATCTTACAGTTATTATTCCAATAATCATCTCTTCTGAAAATTTAATTAGTAAAATTTATTCAATGTTAATTTTCATAACGCGGGTCGTCTTGTTTCCCGCCATCGTCCTTATTACCGCGCACTGTTGATTTTCACCGCGCCAGACTGCAAAACAGCTAAATGAATCTTTATTTATAACCGAGACTATGCAGGAATCTCGCATTTGTTTGGTATTGTAACATCATATAAGTCCATAGATATCAATTTTATTACGTTATTATTGTTTTCAAGAAACTTTTGATTTTTATTTCGGAAAGTTAGTTGGCTTTTAACCGTTATTTATTTTTGTGTAAAGAGATACTTGAGTTTTAAAGTGAATACTTTTTCCGGTTGATAAGATGTTCTTTTATGCATATAGACATCAAATTGCACTAGATAATATAGTTATTTTTATAATTTATCAAGAAATAAATGGCAACTGCAATACGTGATATAAAATATATTATATTTTGGTAATAATTTTGCAAGGTAAAAATGCAATTATGCATAGTAAACACCTAATTCTAGTTCAAACTCAACCAATGAACAAAGACAGTTATGGACAGATATACTTGCATGTATAAACCAACATTTAGTTGCGAATGACAAAGTCATATATTTACATTTCCTTGTCACTTCTACTATATAAACTAACCAAGGCAAAGTTTATGACGGCATAGCTGACACCCATAACGTGACCATTATGACGTTACTAATGTTGACGTGGTGACGTCAACTAATCACCGTCAAAATGGCTGTTCCATCTCGTGGATTAAATCGTTGTTGATAAACGGTTTTCCTGGTCTAGCTTAAAAATAATGCCGAGGCCCTTAAATGAGTTGATAATGTAAATATAAGCATTAAACTATCTTCCTATGGCTATATGGTCTATATAGATGCCAGAGCTTTGCAGACAATCATCTCATAATGCGCTAGCGCGCATTATGAAGATTGTCTGCAAAGCTTTGGCATCTAAATAGCGCATTATGAAGATTGTCTGCAAAGCTCTGGCATCTATATAGACCATAGATGCTCTACATAGATGCCATAGGAAGATAGTTTAATGCTTAAATAAACTCTTAGCACAATGGTAATATATGTTTTGTTACTGATGCTGTTTAGTTCTCTGCATTTGTTATTTGAGTACCTTTCTGATGAAAATATGAAAGAATATCCTATTTTTACAATCTTGACAACATGTACATTGTGCAAGTAAAGTATAGTATTTGTTTGATGTTTCTAAACATAGACCTTTCAACAAATGGATATTTAGATGACAACTTTACCGGCTTCATTTTTTTTAGTACAAGAATCAGAAGTAGTGAATGGCCATTTCAGTAAAACATGGATATAATTAATAGGCCTCCAAATTTTGTCGTTTTGTGATTTCAAGACACTGTAAAAATATGTTTTAAAGTTATAATCCACGCATGTTCAGACAACATTTGCAGAAACATGTATGTATACTTTTGAGAGTATGATATCGTTTTACAAAATAGAACATTAATTTGATATAGTTTTGTATCAAAAATGGAACCCTGGTGTACACCTCAGGAGGGCAAAATTAAATTATCCCTAACACAGGCCCCTTGGGTATTTTGATTTTTTAAAGATGTTACTTTTGATAAATGATATTTTTTCTCTATCAAAAACTGGAACAGACAAATTAGTATTTTTCAATTGTACATGAGTAAACACCAATTATCGTTCAAATGATGAGTGTTTATGTCGGCAGTGCAGCATCTTTAAAGGTATCTTACAGGTTCTCTGTCACAGTACTACAAAAGACAAGTAGCGTGTTGATTTAGTTCGTGGGCAAAATGCCATGGTAGCTGGAAATCATCTGTTAGTAGTTATAAATATTGTTAGACATGCATATTTACGTGTCCTATTGAGTATATGACATTTGTACATCAAAATTGACTTTTTTCAATAAAAAAATTACTTGTGTATATCATCATCAGTGCAAAAAGTAATTTACATGTAGCAATGAATATGTTTTCAAGAAGGAAATGTTCATAAAATCTGAACAAATATACTTTTAATTTAATGTTGTAAATAGCGAATACCACGAACTTATAATCTTTAAATGCTAACAATTCATATATGGAAAATAAAAGATATATTCAGAAAACTTTTAAACTATAACATCGGAACGTATATTTATGATTGTATGATATGATAATGTCTGAAAAATTTCACATATGATATATAATAATAATAATATATTTTATTAACGTGTCACACATTTTTACACAACATTTACGATTAAAATATATTCTTCATTAGTAAAAATGCCAGACACGATGATATATGTCATCGACTTTGCATTACTACATGTCATTTTAAACATAATGCTTATCTATGGAATGCTGTTGTACATAGTTGGTTTTTCGCTGTGGTTTAATTTTTTCACAAGTATAATCTGGATAGTTGTACCGTACCGTCAACCCTATATAATTATCCAATATAATTAGATATTCATGTCATATACATGTGTATAACTTAACAATCAATTTATAATAAACAATAATTTTTTTTAAACATTTCTGTATTGTTATTTTTATTTTATATGTTTTAAATTAATCACCATGTAAGTCTATATAAATATAATGACATTTTATTTTTATGTCTACTAATAAGTCCATGATCAACAATAGTTAGTTCGTAGCAGAATGGTCTTCCATTACTTCCGTTGTTTTGCTAACAACATTTCATTCTTCCGACATTCCTGTAGAAAAAAAAAAGTCGTACAAGTTATATAATCAAACAGTGCAGTACATATTAGGGAATAAATGTTTGCTCTTCTTGAATATTGATCATATTGATTGTTGAAGTTATTCATTCCTAAAAACACTATTTCCCTTAACTTATGAAACTATATATCATTGTACATGTATACGTATTTGACATAAAACACAATAATTTCAATGAATAAATGTTACATGATTTGAATTTCAAACATTATCCATCTTCAACAACTTCTGAATGTGACGACAAATTTTCGAAATACATTTGTATAATAATGAAGCATGCATACCTCTTTGAAGTCTTTGACAGTTTGGAAGTAGAGACGCTGTTTCTCGATTAGGTCTAGGTAGCTATCATTTAGTCTGTCTCTCTTCATTTTCTCCTCCTGTTTACGTTTTTCTACCTGTAATATCATAATTTGAACATACAATCATGTAAGAAACATGCAGATATGTTAGGAACAAGCAAACAAATTATAATCTAATACAAAAAACAGAATACCTTCACTATTACTTTGACACTTGCTTTTAATCAGAAATACCACATCATATTGAATGTTTGTTGCGTGAAAACGTTAAAATTGTACTATTTTGTGAATGGTGTGAAATCATTTTCATATAATGTATAAATTATTGGAATCATTGTGGCAATGATTTACCATCGAAATTTATTGATAGCTCAAAATACAAAAGAAAGTAACAAATTGCACCATCAGAGGTGTCTCCAAAAAACAATGATTTTTTTTCTGGAAATTATAAACATATTTACTTCAGATAGCCATAACTATACATTGACATATAGAAAACACTTGCTTTTAATCAGCATTGTTGAAGTATATTTAGAGAATAAAGTTGCTTTAATCATGGATTCTTTCTGTACAACTTCTCACAATTATTATCATGGACACATGCTTTTAATCAGTATTGTTGCTTTAATCATGAATTCTTTCTGTACAACTTCTCACAATATTATTATGGACTACGGGTTGATATTTCTGAAGATTGTGGAGTAGAGAAGATATATCACAACAAAATCTGTATTTTGTCTTTCTTTAGGCATAGTGTTTTAAGTGTACATTGTGTAACACTTGATATCGCTTGACAATTTTTACGGTAAAACTTGGTTTTACCAGTATTCGGTAAAACTTGGTTTTACCCTTTTTACCCCCCCCCCCCCCGGCTGGTGTCGTGAAGAATAAACTGAATAACCACACATTTGTGGTATATGTAGTTGTAATTTGCACCCAGATACAATATAAACTAGTTTAGAATCATTCTGTAAACTTATTCAGCAGCATCAATATCATTTTAAGTGGATTGCGAAGAAAATAAGAAAATATAGTGAATTGCATTTGATTATTCAGTTAATAATATTCCCACGGCATTCAACAGATACAAGTGGTGTCGTGGTAAGTCCTGAGCTTTCTATGCTGACGGCCCTGGTTCAACCCTTATTGGAGGCAGATTGTTTTTTTTTTTTTTTATTTCATATTTTTATTTGTTGTTAATTCACCATGCTTGAAAATATTCTTTTATTTTGTCTTTATATTTATTTTTGTTTTATTTTATTTTTATTTTCCAAAAGTTTATTCCAAACATAGACATGTACTGTACTATAGCATATACACTAAATTACGAACATCCCACTATTACGGCCACTTATTTTCATTTCCGATTTTTTTCTCTTCAGAAATACAATCACACCGCTATTCCGTTTTACGACCGATTTTCATAGTCCCAACGACCACTAAATTAACACTAATTGACCCTTTGATTATGACCACAGGCACATGTGACTTCACACCTCGCTGTGCCTCACCTTCCCGCACGCAGCAACCCGTGAACAACTACCCGCAGGTACATCAGTCAGTCTTTTGTTTCCGTCGACCTAATTATCAGATTATCTACCTGTGCTAGGAGAGTGTTAATCGCCATCATTTGCATACTTGTGACTGGCAGTTGACGTGATCGAAACCACAAGTAATGCAACGTTCTTTCGATAGCCCTGGTGGCGAAATCGAACGATTTAGGCAGTTCTTTCTATACGTGTAACGCCAATGGAATTAAAATTCTTTAATGTATGAGATATATTGATCTTATTTCAGATATTTATGAAGTACCGTACGTCAATCATCTCATTTCAATAGATGTGTCATCTATTTTGTTGCGGTAAACAATCGGTGTTTTGCATTAGTTAAAAGTACGCTTGACTATTGCACAGTAGTCTTTCAAACACTTTACCGATTGTGATCGTAAGTTATTATTTGACCAATCATTGCACATGGCGGGATAATTAAAATCGATTTACGTAAATATTAATAATAATTTACACAGATCAATACCAATTTTAAAACACATAGATTCTCATTTACCTCAGGTGATACTATGTGATAATTAAACCAGAGACATAGATAATTTAATAACTATCTAAATCTCTGATTAAACTAACGATATGTATTTGAATTATAATTAAAACATAATAGAAAGTAATGTCTAGAAAAAGTATTTTCATTTAGATTGTCAACAATTACTTCAGTGAAATTCAGTTTAAGATTTAAGTAAGCACACACCATTAACTTTATTTAATTTAAAAAATATGTCTATGCTCTAGAAATAAATGGTATAGTCATTATATGTCCCTAATTTATCAAACTTTAAAAAAATATTTGTAAATTATTGGTTTTGATTAGATACGCATGCATTAAAATATGATATGATTAAGATTCTAATGGCCGACAAAACTAATTGATCAAATATAGTAATTTGCAAATTTATCTTAACCAAAATATATCAAACTGGTTTTTTCCCCACACGTACATGTACATACTCAGCATGCTATGTTATGTTTCTTATGTTTTTTTTTTATATAAATGTAATGTATATGTCATGTCAAGTTTATGTTGATGTCCCATGTATTTGTAAATGTGTTAAATGCAAAAAATTGAACAAAAAAAATTAAAAAAAAAATATATATATATAATATACATTTATATATACATGTATATTGCATTTTCATAAAATTTCAATTTTGAAACAAAAATACAGTACATATATTATGTACCGGTAAGCTAGGATACAGAGTTTCTGTTCTTGATCGTCATGATCATAGAAGAAACCTGGTCCACCTCAGAATTAAGACCACCTCGCTATTAAGACCACTTTTACTCAGACCACTGGGTGGTTTTAATAGAGGGGTTTTAATGTAAATACTGTTAAACATATTCTCAACACATGTTATATAATGTTTCTGACGTCCCTTGCTCATACACATTTTCATTTACAGCGGGTTCGGAGCGGTAGGGAGCTGGGTTTTCGAGAAAAATATTTCGAAGATTAAAGGATAGATAACCACCCCATATATACATCTCTTCGTATCTGTAGCAGTGTGCAGCCAAGCGTGAAGGTGTGATACATTGATCATGACCACATCAAAACAATAAGCAGTGATCTAGAGTTGGCTGTTCTATTGTTTAGAGGATTAAAGCTGACAATGCAAATTAAAAACATGCAGTTGAAATTAAAAAAAAAATATTAACGAAATATTTTTTTTTACAAAAATTGTTTCTGAGACATCCCCTAGTTATGACAGTGTGGTATCTAAGGAAGTGGCAGCCATTTTTCTTTTGCTCTGCTTAGTAACCTTCACTGGCCAAACCCCCTATATAAAGCACGGGACACTTGACACACGTGTATCATTCTAAACATATCTTGTCTCAGATACACATGCCCCGATATAGCAAATAACAATGTCAAATTGAAAAATAAACACTGCACTCACCTGACAATATTTCATTGAAGTAATAGATGGATGTGTTGTCAGCTATATCCCAACATATGTCCAATACGAACTAATAAAACACTTCAATATACACTAAGTTTTACACGTACATGAACAACGACACGTGTGTGTCCTTGATAGTTGTCGCTCGTTCGGATCAGGTACGTAGTCACGTGTATATGGTCAGTTGAGTGCGTCGGGTACGATGATATACGTGGAGATATGTGGATGGATTATTTTTGGATTTCTATTCACTTGCGTTGGAATTTTATTTTGAGAAACATCTAAATGACAACTTCGAGGAGTTGACATGTTTTCTTGCTAAAAAAGTCCCATATAGTTTTACAGGTGAGGGTTTTGTTTACCTATTTGTAGGTGACATAACCTGTGGACTGCTAGGTGTATAGGTACATGAATGAGCGCACGTGTGTCGATTCACGCGCTTTATATAGGGGTCGGTGAGTCGTCGGAATGTAAAACAAAAATGGCTGTCCTCAACCGGGGAATGTCTCATAAACGATTCTTGGAAAAACGAGTATACTTATTTTAAAAAAATCATGTTAATAATTTTAACTTGCATTGTCAGCTTTAAGTGTCATTTTATAACGATATCTTATCGTTTGGTTGTTTATGCAAATTAAATGAAAAAAATTCGGAGGTGTTTAAAATATAAATGAAATTGTAATACATGTACATACTATTCTGTACTAGGCAAATGTACTTATATAATTTGTAAAACAATGTTTTTTTTTCAGAGTAGATTATCATGTCAAAGTAAAATTGCTGAGTGAATCTGCTATAATATATATTGAAACCACTGAAGCTTATAATTTTCGTTACTGTAAAGGAAATTTTAGAAATATCAACCCATTTCAAATGATTGGACTGAACTAATTAAGTCTTCCCATCTTCTCCTCCCGGTAGGAGTATGTTATTTTTTCATTACATTGTACAGATCAATATGAAATATTTAATGTAAGTAGGAAACAAATTTGACATATTTCAGAGTCAGCCTAATTCAGGTATTCTCTGATAGCAGATAATAAAACCGTGATATTCCACAAAATTAGTACTAATCTGATAGATTTGTATCAATTCATCAAAACAGTAAAAAGTAAGCGTGTCACTATCCTTCATTAAATCATATACTACAATTATGTTTTTCTTGAACCAAGCCTTATAAGAACTGTTTTTCTACCAATCAAAGTAAATTATCATGTTCAAGCCTTATGAAAACAGTTTTGGAACCAATAGTCAAACTTCAAAGTAAATTATCATGTCAAAGTAAAATTTCTGAGTGAATTTGCGATCCGAATTTTGGACCTATCCTTGCTCCAAATTTTGCTGAACAACTTTCCATAATGTTTAATAAGAAGATATTTACAAATTGTAGTTAGAAAAGGACACTGATTACAATATTTGTCATCTAGGTAACTCGTGCAGTTACCGTTTGTTAGAATATGTGTTGTAATGTACTACAAACTTGATAGACATAGAGAAAAAATATTAACATGTTTTGACAAAAAACATCCTTCGTGCCATTTACATGTCGTTTAGTTAATTAACTCAGGTTATTTAGTTTTATAGTTGATATATATACATTCATGTACTTGAAACTTGATAAAGCATATACCGGTAAACAGCTGATAGCTGACAGAGATTTTTTTCTCTCTTTCCCTCTCTTTCCCCTCTTTCTCCCTGATATGTTGTCAAAGTAGTATTAGTGAAGTTATGAAGCATGAAAGTCATCCTTTATGACAATATACGTTAGTTATATATGTTACACGGTCTGACAACCTCTGGGATCTCTTTTGTAGTTATAGATAGTATGGTGTTCTTAAACTTGCTAGATACATTTTTGTTAAACAGGAAATCCTTGATGTCATTCATATTAGTCATTAAAGGTCAAATACGTGTACGGTATTGCTTAAACATTATATGAGATTTTATATAATATAACCAGTAAGTTTTTTCTTGATATCTGAAGAATGCCTGTTTAGTTTTTAACAAAAAAAAAATCAATTTAATTTGACATTACAAGTCACCATAATGCTGAAACTTTTCTTTATATAAACTTGACAACATAAATACTTCCTCTTTGATTGAAGGTTCTGCACTGAAATGCATTATGTGTATTTAGAATAACTTGACCTGTACAAAATATGAGAAAATAAATCAATGTGATAAATTATTACGACCAAATAAAACAACAATTATTTGTATTAGTTTTTCAGCCTTAGTTTAAGTCCTGTTTTCTTTGGATCGTTTTCCAATTTGCAGTTATACTGATAATATAACCATTGACTTATCAACCTTTAACACTCGAATCAACTCCTATCATCCAGAAGTTTTACCGCAGCAGTACTTTCAGTACTTTGATTAAGTCTCTTTTTAAATTATATCTTAGGAAAAACCATTTAATCATACATTTTGTAGAATACATACATGAAATAGCATCATCAAATCGCTGGTTTAATATTTGCAATCAAAATATCAATATTAAAAGTTTGTACCCACCTTTCCTTTGTTTGCCTTCACACCATCCACAATTTGTTCAAATTGTTTCAAGAATTGTTCTTTGGCTCCAGGAGAGGACATGGCCCTAAAATAAGAATAGAAATAATTCAATGTTTGTCTTAAAATCGTAAATATCATTTACAGAAATGTATCCTCTAGAAATTCTTTTGTTACAGAATAGGAAATAAGAAAAGAGCTAACAAATTAATGTACATGTAGATTCTAAACCGTTTTTTTGTAGCAATATCTAATTAAATACACTTCGGTAGAATATTATGATTTTTGAGGACATTTGAATTAAGAACTTTTTGTTACCTTAAGTGCATCGATGAATGATATGTTTGGCAAAGATTGTTACTTAAAATACCAGGTACAGTTTGTTTCCCATTAAGTTTTCTTTTGGTACCATGAGACCGTTTCTAGCGGACGTGTGAATGTAAAGGGCCCTAAAATAATTTTATAGCTTGATACTTTGAGAAATATTTCATGTTTAAAAGTGCTGTAGGCTTCAGAATATCTGAATAGGTAACAATTTCATATACTTACTGAGCAAAACTATCATGAAAGAAATATTTCATGTTTAAAAGTGCTGTAGGCTTCAGAATATCTTAATAGGTAACAATTTCATATACTTACTGAGCAAAACTATCATGAATGGAATTCAGTAAATTCACCTGAATAAAAAAAAAAGATAAAATCTATGTCAGAATACTTGTACATGCAGGTATCAACACCAAATGAAGGCAATTTTTATATCATAGGTAAATTAAATGAGTTAATTATCAGGAAAATCCTTGTAGGGGTTATGTCTAAAAATAATGTTTATTTGCATTTTTAGACTATTACCTTCCAAAGCCTGTGAATGCATGATCTTACCAATTAGGTATAATTGCTTAATAATATCATATCCCAGTAGTTTGTGTTTAAAATGAATTTTAATTTTTGCACTCACAATAAACCTTATCCATAATTAGACCAATTTTGCAATTTTAAATTGGCAATAACATAAGCCTAATTACAGCTCCTTGTGGAACCAGAGCTTTCATATTTCAAAGTCCAACTTTATAATATATATTTTTTAATTGAAGATAACCACTCACCTCCTTATTTAGATAAAGCTTTGTATCGTCAAGTGTATTATACAAAGTATAAAACTGTTTTGTCTCCTTGTGGGTGGAGGAAACTAAAATAAAGTAATAATTGTACTTGTTAAAATCTCTGACTTCATCCGTATTATATAAGCCTATTTTTAGATATGTAACTTTCTCTACTTCGTTTAAGCAATTAGGATTTTTAAACTCCAGTTCTTAAGCTAAGAATAATTTTTCTCATTGACAACTTATAAATCAAGTCAGAGGTTCTTCATTTTTTTCTCTCGATAGAAATGTAAATGCCAAGTCATATACCAAATGCATATCTACAAACCATATCAAAACATCATCATTTTTAATGCAGAGAAATTAACATAAAAGCTTGTTTTCAAATCCAAGTATTTATTTGTATGTGTATATGTATGAGAGGAGTATATTTAATTGAAAAAAATATCAATACATGTAGTTTTAAACATCTTTAACTTTAACTCCATTAATTCAAAGACTCATTTTAAGCATTTTCTTGGATCTGACCTTTGGGGTCAAGCTTGTTTTTATTGCAGTAGTCATAAATTCACATGTAAAATTTATTATGATGTTGCAATAAGGAATCAAAGTACTGTAAGTACTAAACTGAAAAAGCATTGATGTAACAAAATTTTAGTTCAAAGAAGGCAAATATGTCATTAGTAACATTTTAGGGTGTGTATTTTCTTGCAAGTCCCATGTCATTATCAAGTTGGGTTTATTTATCTTCCAAGTATTCATTTAATTAATTTTGGATAAATTATAGAGATTGCAGACAACCATCCCTCCTCATATCAAAAGATGAATCTAAAAATTATGAGAAGATTTTAAGAAAATGCTAGAAAATTTCTTTTAGATTTGAACTTTGAACCTATCTTGAATTCAACAGTTTCAACAAATATTTACAATCAGTGTCATGTGACCTTTTCTCTAATGTTTGAATATAATTGTCTGAATAACAAAATAAAGAAAATTTTTTTGTAGTTATGATTATTTGATGGTAATTGATCTTGAGGACAAGGCCATGGAGACCTACAGCTAATAACAATCTGCAGTAAAATGACAACAAGGGAAACATTAAGACTCCATTAAGAAGAAAGTATAATCTGACACATGGATGTCCCTTGATGGCATTTTTACAAAGTTCATGGCTTATGCTGCAAATGTTGTTTACAGACCTCATTTATAAGGAACTATGTGCAATGCATATAATATACAAGTATTTTTTTCCGATGAACTATGTGGTACAGATCTATTACAGGAGGAAAGGGCAAAAGGCAATTAATTAGATAATTTTCAAGAGAAGAAATGAAATGACAAAAACTAAGGGTCAAATGTTCATTTAAAGAATTGGTTACTGCATCAAAATCAAAACTGAATTGTTTTGAATTATGTTTATTCAAAAATACTTTAATACAAACATGAAATAACATCACAATACATTATTTTTTCTAGTTCTCTTCTGTGATACACACAATGTATTCAGGTATATTAGTAAGTAAAGAGCAGTTCTTGATACTTTGCTGCAATATTGAAGAAAAGTCATATCAAAGTCAGATTCAGTATGATACTGTCTCTATATAATGCATAAAATGGACACTGAGAATTCTTAACAGCATATTAAAACAACCATTCTCAAAATCAGTGTGTTATTTGTATACACTGACATGTACATTGGACCCTCGATAATCTGGACACCTTCGTTCCCAGCCTAAACCGCCCAGATTACAAATTTTCCGGACTGCCGAATTTCGTGTACCCTAGTCAATTTTGAAATTGTCATGTACAAGTTACTCCCCTTGACCTTGTAAATCAATGATCGGTTTTTATGTTTATGTACTAAAATAAATACTTTTTTTGTTATGTTTTAAAAGTTTTTTCCCATTTAATTATGTTAAGAATATGAAATTAACGTACATGTAATCACACATTATTGGCAACTTGTTGTTAATGTCACATTACTTACAAATGTTTATACATATATTGGTAACAAGATCAGAAACAGTTGTAAAAACATTTGATAGAGGCATCAACTAATGGGAACAACCAATGGGCTATGTCACCAGAAGCGTTAAAATTTGTGTCATTTTGGTGAACACACTGCACAAAGTCAACAAGTAAAACTGTTTAATATGTTTCTGTTGTAGCAAATAAATGAATGTCATTCCATATACAATGTACTTATATGGCCGTGTCACAGATGTGAATCATTGAAATATACATTGTAGCAATGATAATTCAGGCGTGATGATGGGTAAATAAATTATCAGTTTATATTATAAATGTAGGATATTTCTATATATATCTAAATGCAAAGTTACTCGACACTCACTAATTGTCATCACTTGATGTTTTGCAACAATACAGTCAATGGGACAGAATTGTAGTTCTGATAATGCCCGTCTGTCAGAACATATATAGTGTGTTTCATTCAAGCCAAGAAAACTCTTTTTGTTTGTATGAATTTTACAACAAAACAGAAAGACTAACATGTGAGTCAGTCTGTGAAGTTAAAAGTTTTAAACACCTTCTATCTCTCCACAGATTGATAACAATCGGCAGCATGTCAAATGGTGACAACTCTTTGCAAAAGTTGCAAATTTGTGTTTTAATTGGCATTACGAAACAATGCGAATGAGAAGCACCAATCCATATGCTTGTTGTCCAGAGCTACATGTATGTTGTCGCAGCTAGTTTAATATATGCCTGGTAGTCATCCTTAGAATCATTTCACAGCTTCCAAAGTAATCCTGATAATCTCCAGTCTTCAACAATTATGAATCTGCTTCAGATGACTAGCCAATGAGTCCTGTAATTATAAAATTTAACATATATATCAATATTCTTAATTTGTTATAAAAAAGTTACAGAAATCATCTAACAATGACAAAAGGAAGAAATTGGACTCATGTACACAAGTACATTGAGTTAAAGATGCTCCACCGCCGACAGAGTATAAATGATATTCATCATTTGAACAATAATTAGTTAACCTTAATCGTGTATGCATAAGTCTAATTAACACAAAAAATTATATAAAATAATTAATTTTTCCTTTGGGTCAAGCGCACTCAGTACTTCATTCCATATAGGATATAGTGCTACAGAATTTTTTTGGGATGCATGCAATTAATTATTTTATTTATATTTTTAACTTTTGTAACTGAAGAAAAATACTAAATTGTCTGCTCCCGTTTTTGATTGTGAAAAAATACCATTTGTCAGCGGTGAAGCATCTTTAATATATTAGCATCATAATTAATTTGTCTCCTATACCTGATACACATTGATAAAATACAATGTTTTGACTGTTAGCAAAACTTACTTTAAACCAAATACTGTAATATTGAGCAAGTGTAAATTTACCATGTATGATATATTACAGTGCACAGGTTATTGTTTATTTTGGTAAGTGTTATTATAAATTCTCTGAATCCATGAAGTTATATATGTAGTGACTGTTTAATCGATGTTTTAAGTTCATACCGCCAATTTCGAAATCCCAGATATTAATGGTCTTAAATAAATCTAGCATTACAATTCTTCTATTTATCTAAAGAAATTCTGTATTCACATGTGTATTACCAGAAACATATATACATAGAGATTGGAAACTCCTTCTTTGTCTTTGTTGACAGGCAGCGGGACCTCCGGTTTATAGATATTTTCCCTTGGCTAACTACTTTCTAGTGTATTCTTTTAAACATGATATTTTTGCATCAATACAAAGTTTAAACATTATAGCATGGTTTGATGTGACCAGTTTGTCCAATTGATGTTATTTAATATGTTTTTTGAAAGCATGAAAATCGGCAATTTTACCTGGTTTTTCGAAAATCAGACATTCAAAACCGGAAGTGCATTTTGTTTTATTAATATATAAGTTAAAATATTATTTTTCTTTCCAAAATCGTCCTCAAACCATCTGAAAATTACTGAACTTTTATAATATTTCAAAGTTATTCTGCTGTATTTTACTATTTAAAAGTTTATCTAAAAACCCCTAAGCACATACAGAGGTACATCTGCCGATCGTAAAAATGGCGGAGTTGCCAATCTCTATGTATATATGTTTCTGGTATTACACATACATGCTAAATTCTGGTAAATTGACTCTATGCATTAATATTAAATTTGATGTCATCGCATTAGAAAATAATACCAAAAATGAATCTTGTCAACTGCTAATTATATAACAACAAATTACTTCAAATTTAAAGTGATATTCAATTTTGTTGCGTTGTAATAAAATAAAACGTCGATTATATGGATGTTAGCAGGAATTCACACATACTCATGATGTTGTAAGTTCACTTCATGTGCAGATGTCTGTCAAATAGTTCATATAATAATATACCGACCCATAGGCATGATAGGCAAAGAAGCAAAACGAAATGAAACTTACGATTTTCACTGCTTCTGTCTCCAAATACAAAAAGAATTCCGTACTTTACTAGCAAGGTGGCTTGCAACATGCAGTGTTCAAATATTCTTCGGTGTTTTTCAGATATGAGAATGCATTTATTACGCTCGATAATTAAATGGAAAATATCTCTTGACTTGCAAGTTTACATCACAGGTCCGCTTTGCGTGATGACGTCTTTGTTTACATTCGGCCGTTTACACTATTGCTGAGTGTCACGATATTTCATTGTATCTGTATCCGTGTATTAAATATTCCCTTCGTTAATGAATGGATGCGTTAGTTGACAATCCGTGCGAAATGATAAGGAACCAGCGTAACTCAGAATTTATCGTGTTTGTTAGCTTCTGCATAGATCACCCAGACGCTTGATGCGTACGTAAGTTAAAAAGCGTCTGTTTGAGTGAGACTTGGTTAAATTCAGTGGGCCATCGTAATGACATGATCACAATACGAACGTACCTGTTCTCCAAAATGACTATCAATATAATACATGTAAAAACAAACAACTTTTGTATCTTTCTTACGTCGGGATGAATAAAAAAATTGTCATTTATATAATAGATTATGAATGTATACATCAAACTACAATTAGATACTTACATACCAAAATCCTGACAATTCCTTTTAGTGTTACCCAAACCGGATGTTTACATAAATATATGCAAATGCTGGCGAGAATTAGGCCACCGATCGCTACCACTGATGCAAATTATCCTCACTATTTTTCAATTATAGACGTTCATGCTATAGTTTTTGTAGACATGTTTGAAACTATTCTATTTAATGAAATACCATAGAAGTTGTTTAACTGCACTATGGCAGTATATTTGTTCTAGAAAGAGGAAAAGAGAAAAAATCGCATGCAAATGAGAGGTCAATCGCATTTAAATTAGTGGGTCATCCGGGCCGTAGCAATACTGGAAAAGCAAGCTTTTTCAGTAAAAACTACTTTAAACTGAACTTAACTCTAACGCTTTTGTTCAACTATTATACTTATCTCAAATGTCTGTACTTGAATTATTTGTAAGTTTTATCATGGTAAATTAAAATGAACTTTAAGTTATCAAGAATGAACTACCATGTACTCAATATCTGCAGACTCATTAATACATATTAATGTACTACTAAACTTACTTTGATGATAAAGCTCCACAAAGCGTCTCTGATACTGGCTCATTTCTGCCCGCGATGGGACCTCATCAATCTTTCTCTGAAGCACTGCAATCTCTCGAGTCTTTCTTGCCTGGATACAACAAGGTCGCAGAAAAATAAAAGTCAGTCTATAGCTTATTTCGGAAATAGATATGTGATGACCTAGCTATGCAGAATTTTGTTTACATCATGAAATTTAATTAATATGTACATGTAACATACCAAAATTTCAAATATGTAGAATTAGTTTTCCAAATCAACCCCAAGATAGTGAAACTTATTTCTAGTTATAGGCTCCTGAAGCCTTCATTGTTTATAAGTTTCCAATTTCTTTCAATGATTAAATTGAAGACATATGGGCTTACAAACATAACGTACTACATTGAAGAGAATAGGACCTTATATACTAGATCTACAGAGAATAGAAAATTTCTTTTAAATATTCTCACCAACAGAAGCCGTATCTTGTGTAGTTTTTCTTTATCAGCTGTGTATTGTTTATCTATCAGACTGGCCCTCTCCTGGAAAATGGAAACAAACAAGCTCTCAAAAATCTGTTAATATATATTTTTTAGTAGCAACCTCTCTTTAATTTACAAGTCTCAGTATAGTACTTTTGCCACTTGAGAAATTTTGAGCTGAAATATATGAAAGTGTTAATTATATTCTGTAAGTCGCTAAATTTACATATAGTCAATATTGCAAAAGCATGCACACACTCAAATTAATAATTGTGTGAACATCATCAAAACAAATATTTCGTTTAGAAAACTGTGCTAAAAAATGTCTGCACTGTACATGTATCATAATGCTCAAAAATCAACAAGCATGTGGACTCATGTTTATAAATCTAAAATTATGTATAAGTTAAATAGTTTCACATTGTTATGTCAATCTGGACTGTTAAAACTCTGGTCATGCTTTCTTTATACATCAGAATATCCCTTGAATTTAAAACTATTAGGAATTCAAATTTCAATTTCAATATATTTTAGGGTTCTTTGTGCTACCAATCCACTTCCATCTGAATTTCCAACATATACATAAACATTACCTTATCTCCACTATCATCTTCTGAGCTTTGTTCCTTCAGCTCATCAATCTGTGCTTTCAAGCGAGTCATCTCTTCTTTGCAATGAGCCTTGAAATCTTGTTCCTGTTTCTTGAGGTTTTCATTCATGGCTACCAGTGCCCTCAGTCTCTGAAGAATACTAAGAAAACAAAAGATTTTAACAATTCCATAAGAGTGCAAATGAATTGCATGAAAAATTGAAAACATGAAGCATTAGGCATGGAAAGGAAAACTTCACACAAGTACAATCATCGTGGTAACCGGGTGATCATTCTGATCAATTAGAGTTACGTCCCTTTGTTTCACTCTGTCAGTACTGACAGAGTGAAACAAAGGGAAGTAACTCAGATAGATCGGAATGCTTTGCAGGGTGATAAAACACATTATCTCTTAATGGAAGAACAACCAACTCCGCCATAGCCGGTCCCAAGCCCGTGTTGAGAAAGGAAGAGGGGACGGTCTCGAGTAGAGGTTGTAGCCTAAATCTTGACTATAAACAGCCAATCAAAAAGAAAGAAGAACCTCACGCTTGTTAACCAGGGTCAGTGATCTATAATACTTTGCTGTCTGATGCACCAATAAAATAGAGATGTATTTGTCATTATTAAAGCATGACGAGGCAAAGTTTTATCACAGGAGTTTGACGTTCTGTCAATAATCCATAGTATATATATATAAAAAATACCCCTATATACTATATAAAAGTATATAGGGGTATTTTTTATATATATTTATACTATATATTATTGACAGAACGTCAAACTCCTGTGGTTTTATATAATCAACAGAGTACAATGGTGAGGGGAAATTTCAGTAATGTTCTTTTCCGAAGTAATGTTTCTAGTAATCACCTTTGATTTTCTTCTGTTTCCGTCGCATTGAGTTTCTCCATTTCTGTATCAATCTTTTCACTGCGAGACTGAGTCTGTTAAAAAAAACCATTTTATTCTTTGATTATCTATTTATTATTTAGTATTCATAATTACAATATGATTATTACTACTATGTAGAAGGGAAAAAAATAGCATATGCTTATCAATAAATTTCCTTTCCATTTGAATAAATGTATTCTGAAAAATTGATAATATTTTCAATTTTTAACATTTTATAATTTTTGATTCTGGCTAATAGTGTCAGTAATGGGTGATAATATTTGTTACCTCTTTTAGCTTCTCCTGTGTTTCCAGGTAAACTTTGTGTAGCTCTGCATGTTTCGCCATCACCTAAAAAGGATATACAGAGTTTTTTTTATTCTTCTGAGTTATAGCCAATATCTACCCATGTCATAAATATACCTGGATTCACATGTAATAACACCACTGTAATGCTATAAATACAATATCAGGATAAAAATGTGTGATACAGCCCAACACCAATATGTGTCTTCATCCAAACTTTATTCGGGTCTCTCTAACAAATAAAACATATAAACTTCTGAAACTTAGTTTAATTCTGATATTTTGAAATCATTTATTAGACACAGAATACAGTGAACAGCATACTACATGAAAGGAAGTTATCTCCCTTTGACAGCAAAATAGATTATCTCCCTTTGATTATATAGGGTGTGTATCCCAGTATAATTACATGGACGTGTATGTACTTATATGTACAACACAGATATAACCCTGCCAAATATGGCCTTTAAAAAAAGGTTCATCAGAGTTAAATTGAAACCTTTTTATTAATTTTAGTAATGTTTTTGATTCATTTTCCCTTTTTGTTACTTTTGGTTAGCTGAAAGGAGTTTCGTTCACAATCTTCAGCTTAATCAGAAACAACTTCAGTCACTACTTTCAAATTTTCTTTCTGGAACTTCAATCATAAACCATTATACAGCTATGAGAATGAAACCACTGTAAATAGCATAATCTAATTTTACAAACCAGAAATAAACATTCAGTAAACCACGGCTAGAACCTACCTCTTCCATGCGTGTTTTTTGTTGCTGAATCTGTTTCGTCAGTGCAGCTGTGACCCGCTTGTGTTGTTGTGCTCCGCCGACTCGTTCAGTCTTTTCAATCTGTTCTATTTCGGCTTGCTGGAATCATAAACATGTTGGTTTTTTTTATAGTTTTTTTTAATGCTGCAGGTTGTGATTTAGTGAAATATGTCATCTCTTTCAGTTTAAGATGGATGGTCAAGCAAAGCCAGGCCTACTCTGGAAATCATTTTGTTTTTAAATTAAGGAAACTAGAGATGCATTGATAGTTTAACTGAAATGAACGCTGTTAGTATACGATAATGTCAATAGCATCCTATTAGATTTTTTAAATTTTTTTTTTTTTTTTTTTTTTTTTTTTTTAATTTTCAATAGTTTTCTAATTAACTCTATTCATGGCTATTGGGATAGTTAACATTGATATCATTATAAGATACATGTTAATTTGTTGAATATTATTTAGTAACTTTTTTGACTTTGACAATCAAAGAAGAACCTGTTTGATTTCCTCTTTATCAATACAACATCAGATAAATGAATAGCAAGCCAAAAAAGAAGAAAAAAAAGAAAGAAAAAAAAAAGCAACACACACACATACAAAAATAACTGATAAGTTTAATTTTAAAATTTTCAATTCTCTTACTAATTGTTTGATGATAAATGATTTCCAAATTAAGAGGAAAGATCATCGGAATTTTGCATGTTTTAGAATTTAAAAGTTTAGAGTAAAACAATTCAAACAAATAATGACATACAACATACATTTTTTTATAAGAAAATAAAAAGTTAATGTAATTAAGCTAATAAGCTTTTAAAAAAAATCTCATGCACTATCTAATCTAAGATTACCAAGACTTCAAAGAACCAATGAATTCATAATGCCCTTGGCTCTAAACTTAATTAAGAAGTTATAAGAAGTGGCTAGTACATTTCATTTCACCTATTGTATAACTGACATACAATTAACTTTGTTTTATGCCAGTTTGGTAAAAAAAAATCAACCGATGAAGTTAATTTTTTTCTCAGTGTTTTGCTTTTTTTTTTTTTAAATGTGTCTATCATGTATGCTTGAAAATGTAAATAAAATGCATTTGAAAATTGTAAATATATTTTTTTCTTCTTTTTATCTTTAAAGATGCATAATTGGTTTTCCTAAAAACTTACTTTTTCCGCATATTCTGATGCGATCTGCTGAATTTCCGCTGACTGCATGCCAACAATGGAACCAACCGCACTTGCAGTCAATTTACCCTAATACAATAAAAGCATGCCATTCAAACATTCAAATGATGAAGATGATCAAAAAAGATAAATGAAAATACTGTACACCATTATACAGTAAAGCACGTTTGTAATGAATCAGACACGCTAACAATACAAAGAATTCTATAATTATAATAATATAATATAATAAGAATTATATAATTATAATAATATAGTTATAACATAGTACTATTTATACCCCTTCAAGGTACCTCTAACTTAATTAAGGTAATTATGACATTTATAAACAAACTACAATTTGTATGGTACTCATATTAAAGTCATTCTGCTGGTCCCTGGAGGTTCATTATAAACATGTTTTACTGTATTATACATTTGCATATTACAGAGCTGTCATATTTTTGAGAGAAAACAAAGTGAGTTTTGCTAAAAAATCATGATTTCACAGCCGATACCTAACTGCAAGGGAGGAAACTCTGTAAAATGCAAACAAAACTTGATGAAAGAGCATGCATTCCAATGGTGAAACAGGCCAACAATGAGAATCACTTTTATATTTGTAACAGTTATTTAATACTTTAATCACAACAAAAATGATTACTAAGTCAAAATATGAAACAAAGCTAGCGCTATAACAATTAAATTAAAGATGCTCCACCGTCGACAGAGCATAAATGATATTCATCATTTGAACAATAATTGGTGTTTAATCGTGTATATATATATGCCTGATTAGCTAAAAAAATAATGTAAAATAATTTATTTCGCCTTTGGTGCATGCGCAATCAGTAATTCATTTCATATAGGATATAGTGACACGTAATTTTTTCGGGATGCAATTAATTATTTTTCATATTTTGAACTTTAAGTAAAATTAGAAGCTCAAACTTTTCAATGGTGGTAATGGTGTAAAGTAAGTAACTTTTGTAACCGAAGAAAAATACTAAATCGTCTTCTCCTGTTTTTCATGGTAAAAATATACCATTTGTCAGAGGTGGAGCATCTTTAAGGGAACAGAAAGACAAAAATAAACATGCATTTATCTAAAAACAAACAACATTTAAAAGGTGAATGACTCAACGAAATTCTAGTTCTAAACCTACCTAACTTTGCAATGAAGTTTTCTATCCACATTTTTTAAAGAATTTTCAAATTTTGTAATAATCAAGCAGCTTTATTTTCTTTCCGATCTAGAAGACTATTATGGACCATCTCTATGTAGAGCGTCAACTTCAAACAATTTTTGAAAAGTATCTATTTCTTTATCATTGGTTTCTCAATATTTCTTGATGCATTTAATTCACAATAAAAAAAAATCAATATCTTATCCATGCTAAAGATTACAAAGTATTTCATTTTGATATATGTGCAGTGAAAATGTCTGTGTAATCAAGCTGAATAGTAACACCTGATGGTGCAGGCATACACAATAGTCAGCTTAGCACCAGCTGTTAAATCACCACCGCCCCACAAAGGCAATCACTGGCTATTTTAGCATATCACAAACGGAGGTATAATCTATTAGCCGGCAGAGAGGTGTAATAGGTAAGATGGAGACAGATAAAGAGTCAGGAGACTTATACACAGCTTGTTGGTGTTAAGTTATCAAAACTTGTCTGTGTGGTTTGAAAATTCTAGACAAAGGCTGCAACTGAACATTGTGGACAAAGCAGTTATAGGAAAATGACATAGCGACTATACTTCTGTTGAAAATAGTTATATTTTAATAATTTGAAGATTGATTGTAAGATTGAGAAAGGTATTCAACTTTACCATGAAACATTTGAAATGAAAAATGTGTGTTAAACAGGATATCAATGAAACAATTATTTATTGTTAAAAGTGGAAATGCCACCAGGCTTGTGATTTTACTTAATCCAACAAACTCGAAACATCAAAGTGGCAAACTGAAAACAACCGATCAAAACACTTGGAATCTGCAAACATCTATTTATAAATATCAGTGTCATCCTTTCAAGGGACACAGTTTGGATGTAAACTTGTAAGGACACAAAATTGACCAAAAACCACAGTTTTTTTAATCATAAATCACATAATTGAAGCTGTCAGAAGATTCCAAGAAAAACATGAGTAGCAGTAATAACAAACCCGAGAAAATGGTCCTGATTGACAAGAGCTCAGATGATTCGGATCAGCATAAAAGCAAATTACACGACAACAAATGTTTCCAAGGAAACCTTCTCCTGATTGTCTTCGTTCTTGACATGGCAGACCTGTTTGCTGATTGGCTACTGTTTCGTGATGTTTACACAATAAAGGAAGGTCTGGTGTACGGCCCTCCTCCGGAGACTTTGACCTATGCCCTTTTGACCTTTTCAGTGGTGGGAACAGTGACCTTCACCTTTGAGGTCGTGAACCTTGTCAAAGAAGTTTGTCATCGCCGCCCTTGGATTAACCCAGACCTTGTGTCTGCTATCTGTATCTGGGCTGAAGATATTCCACAACTTGTCGTCAGTTTACGCATCATGATTTGCCGTGAAGAGGCAATCAGTTATTTCCAATTGGTCAAGGCTGTGGTCATTATGATAGGGGTGATAATTCGCATCATTTTCTGTCTGGTGCTCTACTGTAATGTGGAAAGTTTGTTGGACATAAAGAAACCGTCCTGGGATGGATGTCTCAAAGTTACGTACCGCTTCTTAATCATGTTAGGGTTGCTCCTTGTTTTCTGCTGCTCCGTGGCACTTTTCTTCTTCACACAATTTGAGAGAAAAGACGATGGAGGGATACAATTCACTGTGCCGAAATCAATGTTTGAAGGGAAGTATGATGAAGAAAGATATTTTCAAAATGTTAGTATGTATCTACATCATCCCTTAATCAATTTTGATGATGGCTCATTACCACATAGGGAAAATGTTGGCTGGATTCGTCTCATCAGCATATATGACGTTCGTGAGAAAGGAGAAGAGATATTTAAAATTGATTTTGATGAAGAGACAAAGACAAAGATGATTATATGGCAATCCAACTCCAATAACACTCTACAATTGAAAGAATGTTACACGATTGATCGCAAGGCAAAATCTCTAACCTCGGTAACAAATTGTGATCAGGATTTCATTCCAGAACCAAAGATGAGTATGGTATTCAAATTTGTGTTTGAAGAAAAGGAAATTCCAACATTGATATTTGGAGATATAAAATTTAATTGTAAAGTAGAAAGAAATAGGGTTTGTCTAACACCTCTGATCACGTTTGTGACACGGGTGAGTGAGTACAGCCCAAGCGTGACACAGCAGCATGCAATCATTCACTACTATCGTACGAAATCTGATGTACCTCAAAACAGCCATCTTCTCAAAACAGGTTTGGGGAATGAAGCACGGTTCTACAGAAACGACCTTGACCTGATTGACATAGCTACAGTATGGAAGACGGGGTTTGGTTCTTGTGAAAGTACAGGTAGTTTGGCACCCCATATAAGTACAGATTTACAAGTACAATGTGATGTATAGTCACTAAGGGCTTAGAAACATAGACTGCTGGGAACAATAGCTAGCACTGGGCAAATGATAAAATAAATCGAAAATTTAATAGAAAAATACATTAAAACTAATAATTGTTCTCTCCCTTTTCTAAGCTTATTTTATCCCGATTTTACAATCTCTGCATGACCCCTATGGCTTAACCCAATCAGCATGTTGGCTAAGAAATCTTCGGTGTGGTTGATTCATTCAGAAGTATAAACGGCTAACTGTACGTCCCCAGATGTTCCAATTCTAGGCCAGAGGTCACGCTGAGGTGACCCATAACGGAGAGTTGTTAGATCTTGGAGCGTAACGTAGAGCATCGCAGTGGAGCGGAACTAAAAGTTTCATTTTAATTAGATTGCCTAATTATAAAACTGTAAATTAAATCTGTGATGGAATAAAAAAACAACAACATGAAAATGCCTTACTTTGTCACTTTTTCAACATTCACTTCTATTTATCTCAAATCCTGTGTTTGAAAGTCTGTGATCCTCATTTTTTTTTTATCTAAAATACTACTGAACTAGCTATAACCTACTTATCTTATTATATTCATTCGGCAATTCATCATCATGCCATGCATTTTGCATAGTAAATATAGAATGCACAAAATGAAGTTTAATAACTAATCATTTTTTTAATTCAATTAATGATAAACAAATACAACAAAGAATCAGCATAAACATGCAGTCATGGGCTATTTTCAATTATGCGGTTTGACTGGTTAGTCCTAATTGTTCGTTTATGAATTAAAGACGGACCTGGTGATTTTATATTGTTTTTGGACGAGCCTTGATAAAGCCCTGACAGGCCTGTATCATAAACTGCAGGTCCGCCAGGATTTATACTTTGAATAAAAACTTTTACAAACAGTTGAACCGGTTGTTCCGAATAAACGTAAACGGCCATGAGTTATTGAATAGGTTTCATTTTGAGTAAGGGGAGATAACAAGAACCCAAGTTATCTGTAATATTATTGGCAGTAATAATGAATGGAAAAGGACTATGTATGGTTATGGCCCTTTTTGGCACCCAAATCCATCAAAATATTTGAAATGATTCAATTATTATGATTGTTTTCTTATTTTGCAGATGTAAATACCTTTAATCCAAAATATGCATAAATTATGAAAATGTAGAAATTTTGACAATTTTGGCCATTTTTTTGCTAAGTTTTTGTCTATCAAGCTTTAGAGCGCATCCTTGAACAAACTTAATATTTACTGAGAATATGTATGCACTTTCAATACATCTTTAGGAGAAAAATAAGATTTGTTCAAGGATGGTTTCTAATACAAAAACCTATAAAAAATGGCCAAATCATTTTCACATTTTCATAATTTATGCATATTCTGAGTGGTTACCATGACATTTGAAGCTGAAAAATTACAAAAAAAGTAATTACGATTAAATCAGGGATATACTAAATATGTAAACTTCAACAACTTAAATACTATATAACAGTTTTGAAAATTTGACGAATTTGGGGGCACCATACATACTGGTAGTCCTTTCTCTGAATTTCAATTTCCTTGCAGGAGTTATTGCTCAATATGCAAGTATAGCAAGGACCTGAGCCCAGTTATATCACCATTCCTTAACTTACAATTCTCCACAGCTCTTAGCTTCTGTAATGTTTTCCAATAGAAAATTGGTTGCTGAAATTAGGCCCTGCAAAGGGAATTAAAAACGTTTCCTGACCTACCTCTTGTACTCCCATAGCGGACATTCCTGACATCAACATCTGAATACGTTTCTGAAGTAAAAATATTTTATCATATAATAAAATACAGTAACTGTAAGGGTTTTTTTCGTTTCAAAATGAGCATATTGTAATTAAATTTTCAATAGATTTTTTTACAATATCAAAAATGAACAAAATGTCTACAAAATCAAAAATTATCTTCACATCTAATCGTGAGGCCTACTTTGGTTTCCTTCTACTATTCAGCCACACAGCAACAAGTTTACTTTATTACATGATATGCACTACATTTTTTTGTATTATTTAATTATGCTGTCATCACATGTGATGGAAATAACTCATAACTCATGGTAACATCACAAAACATTAAGAGTATTGGAAGAAGTTTTCAATGCAGATGTCAAAATTTAAGCAAAATTATAAACTTTGAAAAATTACATGAACACCTCTTCAGTTTCAGTTACAAATTTATCAGATAAAATCTGGAAAATGGACAGGAGTTACCTCCTCCTGCTCTTGTAGTTCTTCCTCAGATGGCTCTGCCTGTTGTCCTGCAATGCCTGCCGCTGCTGCAGCTTTCTTTGCTGATTTGTCACCTTCCTGAAGAAAATCATAAAATTACTACGTTAAAAATGATTTTGAATACACTAGCTGTTTAAGGATGGCTTATTTTGGAACCATATATCATTTATTGTTAAATTACTGTCAGACTAATAATAAACGGTCATTCAAAAGAACGACAAAAAAAGGCTGTTTTTTTAGACAGCTGTTTAAACCAGGAGCAGTCAATTTATATAACTAATAAAGAAATACAAAGATTTATATATAGATCCAAATGTACAATTATATAATATAAACTTTATTATATATACAATAACATATAATACCTCATTACTACATATACATTGTATATTGGCATGTGTATGTATTGCCAAGTAGTCTATATACAAACATGCCTATGTAAACCTTAATTTCAATAAATAACATAAAAATTCACGATGGCAACTAAAAAGAAACTTTAGTCAATTAAATATATTAAAATTATGACTAGTGCCTGTTTTCAGATACTGATAGCAATTTTAGAGTTGTGAAATACTGTAAATTGGAATATTTTGGATGTGGTCATATTTTTAGTTTATTTGGTGTTTGGCCGGAAAGCGCCAAAATGTAACACATAAAAATTTGGCTACGTATGTGTTGGTTTCTATTTTATACATAAAGATCAGCTATTACTTATATGTATGTAAACACATACTCTCAGATAGGTTAGTCAATCATGTTACTTAAACAAACATTTAGGTATATTCTGCTAACCACAAAACATTGTTTCCTGTACAATTAAAGGTTTTCTTTATTTGTACAAATATGCCAGAATATCCCAATTGATGTTATGTGTGAAATAGAACTCCAACTTCATTACCTGTTCTGCCTGGTCTGATTTGCTGACGCCATATCGCCTGGAATAGAAAGGAAACAATTCATTATCTTCATTGTCCAATTAAATGCTATATGATAATGATGATTAATAAGCCGATCGGGACTTCATTGTAGGACAAATCAAATGTTTCTGGAGAAAAAGACATCGACTTACATGTATATCACCATATACCACCATATAGAAACAATGGCCTTTAAGTATATTCAATGGTACAAAACTAAATGAAACAAATTTTTGAGTTAAGGTGTTTATATTTTGTACAATTTTGACATTTTATATTATATTTCTATTATATATTTTGCTTATATGCTGATTGCTGGGTTTTTTCATTGATTTATCAAAAACAATCTGTGTAAAGAAGATTAAAGTTTGAAGAAGAAAAATTTGTGTCAATCAAATTTTTCCATTATTTGAGAAAATAAAACAAACTTGGAGTTACCTCCCATATTCCAACAAAGTGGAGTGAACTCTGGACTCTTCATCTCGGAGTTTGTCTACATCCTGTCGCCGATAGCGACGTTGTGGCTTGTACACATCCTGTGATAAAAGAGACACCATAAGAGTATGGGTCTAGTCTAGTGATTTAATAATTAGAAATGATTTCTGTCACCTAAATTTCTGAGTCTAGTGATTTCATAATTAGAAATGATTTCTGACACCTATATTTCTGAGTCTAGTTATTTCATAATTAGAAATGATTTCTGACATCTAAATTTCTGAGTCTAGTGATTTCATAATTAGAAATGATTTCTGACATCTAAATTTCTGAGTGTAGTGATTTCATAATTAGAAATGATTTCTGACACATAAATTTCTGAGTCTATTGATTTAATAATTAGAAATTGATTTTGGACACCTAAATTTCTGAGTCTAGTGATTTAATTATTAGACATTATACTGTAATAATATTTCAGAAAAAAAATTCCACACTGAGTTCACAATATACATCAAGATGATGACAATATTTGAAATTGTTAAATATGCCTTCAATTAATGTCAATTTGAAATATTTAAAACCCATTTTGATTTCCTGATATCTGATCATTTTATAACCAATATTTTTTTTATAATTATTTTATTTTTCCAAAGCATTTTTACAAATACAAAACAAAAGATTATCAACAATCATCATCTGCCACACCAGTTTCATTCACCATCATCATCATAATCTGATGCATCAGCTTCATTCATCATCATCATCATCATCTTCATCATCATCATCACCATCATCATCATCATCATCATCACCATCATCATCATCATCATCATCATCATCATCATCACTATCACCATTCATCATCATCATCATTCATCATCATCACTATCACCATTCATCATCATCATCATCATCATCACCATTCATCATCACCATCATCACCATTCATCATCATCACTATCACCATTCATTATCATCACCATTCATCATCATCATCATCACCATTCATCATCATCATCATCTTCATCATCATCATCACCATTCATCATCATCATCATCACCATCATCATCATCATCATCATCATCATCATCATCATCATCATCATCATCATCATCACTATCACCATTCATCATCATCATCATTCATCATCATCACTATCACCATTCATCATCATCATCATCATCATCATCATCACCATTCATCATCATCATCACTATCATCACCATTCATCATCATCACTATCACCATTCATCATCATCACCATTCATCATCATCACCATCACCATTCATCACCATCACCATTCATCATCATCATCATCACCATTCATCATCACCATTCATCATCATCATCATCATCATCACAATTCATCATCACCATTCATCATCATCACCATTCATCATCATCACCATTCATCATCATCACTATCACCATTCATCATCATCACTATCACCATTCATCATCATCACCATTCATCACCATCATCATCATCACCATTCATCATCACCATTCATCATCATCATCATCACCATTCATCATCATCATCATCACCATTCATCATCATCACCATTCATCATCATCACTATCACCATTCATCATCATCATCATCATCATCATCATCATCACCATTCATCATCATCACTATCACCATTCATCATCATCACCATTCATCATCATTACCATCACCATTCATCATCATCATCACTATCACCATTTATCATCATCACCATTCATCATCATCACCATCACCATTCATCACCATCACCATTCATCGTCATCATCATAATCATCATCATCACCATCACCATTTATCATCATTATCACCATTCATCATCATCACCATTCATCACCATCATCATCATCACCATTCATCATCACCATTATCATCTTCACTAGCACCATCACCATTCATCATCATCATCATCATCATCATCATCATCTTCAGCAGCAACATTCATAATAGTCATCGTTATTACCATTCTTCATCATAATCATCATCACCATCATTATCATTTACAATCACAGTTTCATACACCATCATCATTGTCTGATGCATCAGCTTCATTCATCTACATCATTATTGTTCATCATCATTCATCATCATCTGCAGTAGCAGCTTCTTTTTACGAACATGGTCCTCACTCCCACATCCACACAGACACACATACGCCACACACGCCTACATACACCCCCTCGCACGCAAGTTCTTACACAAGCACTCTAAGGAAAAGGGTATAATACATATTAGAGAAGGAGAGAAAGAAGGAGGGAGATAGAGAGAGAGAGAGAGAGAGATAGAGAGAGAGATAGAGAGAGAGAGGACTAGAGGTCGAAACAAGATTTATGTGGTGTTATAAACACCAGGAGCTCAATGAAGGATAACTAATTTATGTACATGGTAAAAAAAGTTATAGTACATGATACATAGTTACATGTATATAACATAACATGACTATCATAGATTGTCGCATTAAATAAAGAAACATACAAATAGTTAACTAGTCAGCTAAATCAATAAGTTTTTCCCATTTTCTCCATTCATTTTCACATTTCTGCTGAGCACCTCCACCTTTACTATTGGCAATATGTTTTTGAGAAATGTAATGTTCTTTAATTAAGTTGAGTAGAGCATGTGGACTTAAAATTTTATGCAAACATCTGGTTTTGTATATGTAATACTTAATAATAATCAAAATTTCATTGTCTACTCTATTTATAGTATGATATCTATTTTGTAAAAACAAACCAAAAAGAAAGCTTTGTTTATTGTATTGAAAAGGGATATAGAGTGCATCCAGGAATGTCTCTACGCTTTGCAAAAATCTCTGAGTTTCTCTGCATTCCCAAAGAATATGGACAATGGTTTCTCTTTCAAGATTGCACAAGGTACATATTGGATTATTGGCTAATCCTACTTTACATAAAAACGTGTTTGTTGTTAAAATATTTTGTACTATCCTATACTGAAACCATTGTAGTTTTGTAATTTTAGTAACCTTGAAAGGATTATTATATATGTTGACCCAATTTAGTTCAATATCTTCAAACAGATCATCCCCAATATAACCAATATTTAACTTAAAAGGCCTTTATGGTAAAGTTATACTTAATATATTTATTATTATTTATCTTAAATAATATTTATAATAGTAAATCCTTAAGCTTTCTCCTATAAATTTATCCTTCAACTGACCTTGACACCAGCAACAGTAGAAGTCGCTTTTTCCTTGTTGGCATCAAACACTACATCCTACAAAATAAAATAGATTCTTAGCAACAGTAGCCAATGGATCTTGAGAGTCATGACATTCCTAAATTGATTATTTTACACAATTTAGTCCTTTTGTCCATGATTCAATTTTTTCGTATTACATTGTTACCTCCCTTACCCGTAGGTTTTCATTGTGACATCATTAAATTGTGAACGAAATGTATATTGTTACGCTTACAACCACATTTGCATGATGTCACAATCAATACCTACCTGCAGGGGCAGATAATTCTGTAATATGGAAATACAGTATAATCTCTTAAAATTAGTAAATAAGCCAAAAACAAAATGCATTGGTCTGATTAGTGAATATAACGTAACTGCTGTACAGTGAATATGTTTAACACATTGACATAGTTTACAATAGTCCGCTAAACCTGCCTATATTATTAGGCTTTTTTAATTATTTTTTTTTTTTTGCCTAATATATATTAAAAAAAAAAGGAGGTTTAACGAACTAAGTTTACAACAGTCATGCTAGTTTCAAAAGCATCAATTCAAACATAAGTTAAGACCATTTGATTTATTTTGCCATGTGACATACACACTCTATATTGATCATCAGGTGGAATAATAGTTTAAGACCTCAATTACAATTAGGAGAAGTTACAAACCAGAAATCAGGTCCCAAAGTCACATATGATGATAAGGTGGGAAAAAATGTCCGTTTAGGGTTACATAGGCAAAAAAAATAGGGTAGGTAGGTCAGAAGAATTTAAACAAGAGCTGTTGGAGAACAGCAAAGCTCGCCTATTCAGAAGAAGTTGATGTTCAAGTATTTACTATTTAAACATGGAAATATGACAAATCAACAGACTCAAAAACCCCCTAAAGGGCCCCAAATTGGTTGTATTATCACATTCAGCCTCCATACACATTAGGAAAATAAAATCATAAACATTTATGATGACTTATGCTTAAACAATTGACAAAATAGAAACTTGCTCAAAAACTTTAATATGGAAATATGACAAATTAACAGACTCAAAAACCCCCTAAAGGGCCCCAAAATGGTTGTATTATCACGTTCAGCATCCATACACATTAGGAAAATAAAATCATAAACATTTATGATGACTTAAGCTTAAACAATAGACAAAATAGAAACTTGTTCAAAAAATTTTAACATGGAAATATGACAAATTAACAGACTCAAAAAAAACCTACAGGCCCCAAATTGGTTGTATTATCACGTTCAACATCCATACACATTAGGAAAATAAAATCCTAAACATTTATGATGACTTAAGCTTAAACAATTGACGAAACAGAAACTTGCTCAAAAACTTTAACGTGAAATGGGACGCCAATGACGCCGACGCCGGGGTGACAACATTAGCTCCCCCTATTCTTCGAATAGGCGAGCTAAAAAAAAATGTATTTGTGTCTTTCACTCTAAAATAATGGCTGGAACCGGAGTCTGAGATTGAAATCCCGACTTTTTTTCATAGAAAAGTGGAAAAATAATAGGGTCAAGGGTAAAAAATTAGGGTCGGTTGGTTAACCCTAAACAGACATATTATTTTTTTGGCCTAAGTCAGATGTGATGTCTAAACAACAATTTTTTTAAAACTTTTTTCAGTCATTGTTACATTAAAAAAGTGATTACGAATAGAAGTCAGGTGTAATGTCTAGACAAAAAAATAAAAATTGTTTTACTTTGTTTTTCAACTGCTTATACAGTAACAAAACATTCCATTTTATCTCATTGACGTTAGTTACAACCTGATAGGACCTGATAAAGACTTGGTAAATCATATTTATTTGTTTGTGTTATCACAAAGTGTTTATCTTGGAACCTTTGGTCTGTTTATTAAATAACAATTCATAATATAGCATGCAGTGTATTTTTCCACTCTATGTTGTACTATGAGCATTATTAAAATCTTTTAATAAATTTATCAACAATTTTCAGTCACTTGAGTAATAATTCACCTGACTTTAATTGACTTCTGTCTTTCACTAAATTTTCATTAAAAAATGTTCAATATCTAACAATGCTTCCTCCCAAATAATACAAATCTGACCGTGCAGTGTCCACAAACCAGCTGCATTAATTATCTTGTTTTTTTTTCAATTTTTAATACATACCTCTGGTGTTTTGTGATTTTTGTTGAACTGTGAAACTGAAAAAGACCTGATGTAATCTCCCATTTCTTCTCGTGTTTCTATCGCCTTTTTCACCAACCACTGAAGAAGAATAAAAAGTTAGAAGCATTGTCATAACGGGAAATCCTATAAAGTATATACCTATCTAAAGATACTATGACAACTTTGTGACATGTTTTAAGAAACTTTTACAAGAAACATGACATGTCTCAAGTGAAACTAAACAATTACATTTTTTTTAACTGTAAAACATGTTTATATCATTTATTATTTACATCTGTTATATAAATGTAGTGATTTTCATTCCCTGTCTAGGCTCCTATAACATGTTTGTTATGTGTGTTACAATATGTCTATATCAGAGCAATATGAGAATTTTGAGATCCCAAACGTAATATTTATTGTCGATTAGTCCCACTTACGGTGATTATGAATGTCACAAAATCATGTCAAATGACAACGTCATAATCACCGGAAGGTGGTAACTAATTGACGGTAAATAGTTTTACCCACGTCGTTTTGGGATCTCGAAACCCTTGTATTTTATTGGTCTCAGAGATTTGTTATAACCATGATTTACTGTACGTGGTTATGGCTTACAGTCTAGAAACCAAAACTGCGTGTAACCCTGAATCCTTACTAGATATTAAACAAAATTGATTTCTGTGTCCACGGTTACCATGGCAACCAGTAAATTACTCTACCTGTACTACTGGGTAGATGTGTATGAAATCGAGTCCCTGGATCTGATGGGGTTCAATACGATGTGGACATCTCATTTTTGGTAAGACAGCAACAATCTTCTCGGTCAGTTCTCTGGTATATACAACTTCAAAATTATTTTATAATGTTTGCAAATAACAGTAACAATCTTCTAGGACAATTCTTAGGTATGATATACAACACCAAAATTATTTTAATTACTATGCTTTAAATTAATAGAAAACATTCTTCTCGAACACTATGACAATTACATGACACGTCAGTCAATTTTCTGATATACAACATAAAAATTATATTCAAAATGATTGAAATTAATTCTATAATGATATTAAACTATTCATTTTATATTCATTTTATTCATAAGTAATTAGTTTATATATTCTTCCTCATTTCTATGGTCGATAGTGTCCATTAGAAAAGCTACATTAAATTTGGTTATATATATGGAGGAACCAGTTTATCTAGCATTATTTATTCATGAAACAGCAATTTAACTTTAGTTAATATATTAGCTCAGTCAATTACCATAAAAAAAGTCAATTACCATACAAAAAAACAGACATTTTTTTCCCATATTTTTGTTTATGACCTGTCTATATCCAGATTTATATAAAATGAGATCAATGAAGAAATCTGTGTTGCTTTACTTGAAGAGTCCAAATTAAATGAATAGATGGTAATTATCATGTTTATTATATTAAATGTGGGTTTGTGCAGTAATTCACATATCTCTATTCTTTAATATCAATATTGACACATACTTATTAAAGATATGTTTTTTTCCCTTCAAAACATTGGCCAATAAATATGACATGTAGGCATTGGCCAATAAATATGACACATGTGTAATTTTTTACATATTTGAATTCCAAAGGTTGACTCAGTCAAGGACAGGATGGAGGTCTATTGACATATGTCATTTTAATAACTTACATTTTCTGACCTATCGTAGAGTTTTCCTGAAATAGTAGGTCAATGTCAATATCTATGCTACATGTTGTGATGCACCATGTCATTCCACCAACAACCTGCAAAACAAACACTGCTGTTTAGATTTCAAATCTACCAGGTATTTGTGAATCCATATTTATACCTTGTACACGTAATTACAAAAAATGTATGCTATTAACAGTGATAATGTAGCTAAAATGTAACAATGGGTGAAAATGTACCATAAATGCTTTTCAGGTATTGGAAATGATTAACTTTTTTTTTTATCAAAACATAGCATATCCTTTTAATACATATGAAGCAAAATAAAACTACAAAATTGACTGTGAATTGCAATTAACATAATAGTGATTAAAAAAATAATACATTTATATATATAATTACTTCCACATTGATGCACTATACACACACATATATAGAATGTATCTACATGTATCTTCAATAAATTTCTAAAAGAACTATTAAAGATGCTCCACCGCTGACAGAGCAAAAATGATATTCGTCATTTGAACATTAATTGGAGTCTAATCGTTTATATATATGCCTAATTAACACAAAAAAATATATAAAATAATTTATTTCGCCTTTGGTGCATGTGCAATCAGTATTTCATTCCATATAGAATATAGTGCAACGGAATTTTTTTGGGATGCAATTAATTATTTTTCATATCTTTAACTTGAAGTAAAGTTAGAAACTTCTCAATGTTGGTAATGGTGTAGAGTAAGTAACTTTTGTAACTGAAGGAAAATACTAAATCGTCTGCTTCTGATTTTCATAGTGAAAAAATACCATTTGTGGAGCATCTTTAAACTGTAAATCGATATATGCATGGTCTAAATGAAGGGGGGGGGGGGGGGGTCATTGGGGTCATTCAGGATTTAAGTCTTAAATTGTATTTATTATAGTATACTGGCCTGTGGTAAATTATGCAATAGTAAATCATTAAAACATGGAAGTGGTCACCTTATCAAAGGGAGATAATCCTTTGATCCTTGCACGGAAATACCCAGCAGCCAACAACAGGTCAATAATTTGACCAAGTTTGACATTTTGTTCCTCATCTTCTCGCACATCAAACTGCAATATTAGCAAAATTGATAGTATGCAATTTAATCATAATAATATGCATTTCGAGAAATTAGTACAAAATTAAGGTGTAATAAAATATATAGTTTATGAGAAAATTATTGGCTTTTGAGTGTTCTTTAATTGATATGCATGAAAATTAGTTAGAATTTTAACTGCATTGTTGTACATTTTGTATGCACAATCACTAAATATATGTATTAAACTAAAACTGTACTGTATAGATAGTTAATTCTGTTTCCAAACTTCCTCCTTATAAAAAATGGATAAATGTAGGTACATGCAGGGAAATTATCTTTCCAATTTCATGGAATGGACATTCCATTAACTAAGGAACTTAAAATTTCTAATATAAACAGAAGGAAATAGCATTATAATATGATATTTTTATATTTTGATTGTTAAAGTCAGCACCAGTGGAAATCCCCCCCCCCCCCCCCCCCCCCCCCCTAACGTCTGTTATAATTAGTAATTACGGTCTGGTCTTGGTCACTGTATTTATTTTCCATTTCATAGCATGACAAACAGGCATTTACAATCAACTAGCAACACACACATAGACTGACAATTGTCTTTCGGTTGATTAGTGATGTCAGATCATGACAGATGAAGTTCCCAATGAAAACCGATGAAAAATCAACGTCTGCGAAAAAATAAAAAAGGTAAAAATAAGTGTTACACGTCGTGGATATTTATTCTTAATAACCAAGTCTTTGGTTTTACCTCTATCTCGTTTCCGTCAGCGTCGTATTGTGTTTGTAATTTAGATGACCCAGACCTCGCTCTTGCAAAAACACTCCCACTAGTGGTCGCCATTTTGATCTCTTGATGGTGAGAAAAAAATCACATGACTGTAGATTATTTATAGATCTTGTTACCCGGAAGTTTATTCTCACGCCGGCAATTTACCCTTTGACCCATTGACCCGAATGGCGGGAGCATCGGCCCATATATTGATTGGTGGTCTATTTTTAGTTAAGGAAAATGCTTTGATTTGATTGGTTGATTCTTGTCAGCCGACTGAACGATATCGTGTGATATCAGTCGGCACAGAATGTCATAACATTATGAACTGAAACAAGACAGAAAGTCTGCATAAAGTGAGTATACATGACTGTGATAGTAAGGATTGAAGCTAGACTGTGATATATACGATATTTCTGGTAAGTAGGCCTATCTAAAATTTTTTGGAATACGTTTTGTCAAACTTGAAGTGTACTGGTCTAATTTAGCCATAACATTTGCAAAGTGGTCACGCACGATTCAGCTGATTACAATGTACATCATTGTACTTGAACTTGGTTTCTACTTCGAGAAAGTTAGACCCTTTGTGTTGATTTGGAAATATATGTTATGAGGCCGAATGAATTTTTTTAGCAAAAACATACCCTAGGTTACGTTATAACTCCCAAAATAAATCCACGTAAATCTTTACCCCCAACCCAAACGACCAACTTAGTAACTGATCATGACATGAGTAGGTTTTAGTTTTATTTTACTTCCTGTCGTTTAAACAGTAAGTTACGTGTTTCTGACGGCAAACACTAAGCTATGTGTACTGTAGTGGTGATTTTGTTGTTTCTTGTTTAAACTGAAAATGTGTAGTAATTTACATGAATGTAAATCTTTCAAAATTGTATCAGCTGACTGAACCTGCATAACAGTGGTGTCTTACCAAGTTGCTTTCTGTACAAAAGGACCGTATTTCGACTATCACCTGTGAGTCTAAGATCTATATGATTATGTAGATGTCCTGAGCAATTAAAAGATCTACACATTACAGCATTCTAGTAAACAGTTATCAACTTTGACACAGAGCACAGGAGTTTGACGTGTATTGACAGAACGTCAAACTCCTGTGCACAGAGTCACAGGTGATACTAGTCCCGTTAGTGTCTTTTTATACAGATGTTGGTTAAGTAGGATTTACTGTTGATTAGTCCTAATGCAGGGGTTTAGAGATCCCGAAACGATGTGGGTAAAGTACAATTTACTGTCGATTAGTCCCACCTTCCGGTGTTTATGACGTCATAAAAATCACACCAAATGATGACATCATAATCACCTGATGGTGGGACTATTCAATGGTAAATTGTACTTTATTCACGTTTAGGTATCTCGAAATCCTGGTATTCTGGTGATTGTGATGCCATCTTTTGGTGTGAATTTTGTGACGTCATTTAAAGCACTGAAAGGTGCCCCAGGACTAATTGTCAGTTACAAATACATTATTCACGATCCCGAAACCATCATATTATTGCATTTTATCAATACGATAACCAATTTAAAAATATAAAAGATAAAAAAAATTTAATCATGTTTGTAATTTGTATTTGCAGCCCATATGAAAGGGAATCTTTTATCCTAACCAAAGAAATAAAGATGGCCGTTACAACAATGCTTACTCGAGGGTCAGTGCTGTTTCTGGTGGGCATGTTTTTTGCTCTGGTGTTGAACTTCCTACAGATCCAGAATGAGTCTTCATTAGAACTGCACTCTTTCTTTGATGAAGTATTACAGCTTTTTGCCTCGGCTTGGTGGGTCCCACTGGGCTGTGGATTAGCAGCAGGTAATTGGAAGTTAAATAGTACCCTGTTTTATGACTCCGCTAGATGATTACTGTAAGATGCCCTTCTTGGCAATTCAAAATTTGTGAGTCCATGACCACAATTTCAATTAATTACTGCCACTGGTATTTATTAAAATTCGAAAATTAGTTTTCTGGGTGTGCCTAGAAAATGATACAGATGTTGCAGATTTATTTCATTTAGAGTTAATCTTGAATCAAATTATTCTATATACCAAAGAGATATCACAAGGCCAAGACAGTTTTCATAAATATCACCAAATAATGAAACTTTGAAGTGTTATTGACTGTATTTGTTTTCTCCCATATGTATTAATCAAGCTGATATCTCATTGAGGCTCTAAATGCAGGAAAATGTGTCTTTTTAAGAATTGACAAATTTTCTACAAGCATTCATTATGATTGTTATGTGAAGATAATACTGTAACTTATTATTATGTATATAACGTAAGAACTTTGAAACAAATGTTTATGAAGAAGAAAGTCATCCCTGGTGTGTTGTGAACGTCATCATTAATATTTATTATTTACATCTGTTATATATCTAGATCATAGATGTCAAACATGCTAAAGTATTGACTTAGTGATAAAGATGTGCATAATATTTGTTATGATAAATGGTGATCATCTGACATGCTGTCTGTTGATGTCAGCCAACACCTGTTTCACAGTTTGTAAGCTTTAAATCTAGGTTATCTCTAGTTATATGTCCATGAGTGCAAAAGACAGGACAGGTGTGCAAATGATAGTACACAACCTAGATCTATTGACACTTTATCTTCAATTCATTTAGGTCTATACATTAAATACCTAGTTCAGGTATACTCAGTATGATATTATATACAGTCATGGTCCCGAAACCTTCACTATATGATTACTAAACGAACCTTCGATGAATCAAATGTTTTGAATCGCTATATCGAACTTTTTGTCCGGTCCCGAATTTCTTCACTATATAACATTACTAACTAACCGATGTATGAATCGAAGTTTATGAATCGAAGTTCTCGATGTATCAAACTTTTTTTGTCCGGTCCCGAATTTCTTCACTATATAACATTACTAACTAACCGATGTATGAATCGAAGTTTATGAATCGAAGTTCTCGATGTATCAAACTTTTTTCAGGGACCATTTGTTATAGAATCATAGGTAACTGACACTCGATGATTCGAATAAAAATTTACCTGTACAGATCAGGTGTTCGCCGATACCCCACGGCATACTGTCACACCTAGCTGTCTCGCGACGGCCCTTTGCCGGACAATAGGGATTATGACAGCTTGTGTTGCTAGCTTGATATCATTAAGATAATTAATATCACTAATCAGACCGATACCCGGTGCTTTGTTTTTACAAGCTGAGTTATTAAATTATTAGTACGGCAAAGATACAGTTAGTCGTTATTGATGTTCGTCGCCGCCATTGGTTACGGTTTGTAGAATTTACGGAACGGTAAATAGCGAGCCACATTATTAGTAACTCATACTCAAAACTGTTACATTGCACAACTTTGGCATAAATACTGGAGCAAATCGATCATTCTAAATCGAAGTATTTTGTAGGTGTTGTAGCGCTTTCGGTTCCTCCTTTTTAGTTTCGTTTTTACAACATGTTTTCGTTTTAATATTCATTCCGTAATATTAACCATCGCTTTAATATATAGTCACCAAACGAACACTTGTACTTGGGTTAGGCCTAGTACATGTAAGTCTTGTTTATAATATACGTATGTATTGCTAACGATAGCAATACATGTGATTAATTGCATACTTTGTTTTTATTTTGTTTTGCTTGTGGTAAATACAATGATTATAAAGTTCACGGAAAGGAGACGACATGTACACAACTACCACAGTTGGTCATGGTTAAAAAAACATCGGTCTAATTTCAACCACGAATAATTCGAAGTCTCGATGTTTCGAAGTTTTTCTGACGGTCCCTTGAACTTCGATACATCGAGGTTTGACTGTATATATATATATCTATTCAAGTTAAGTTTTAATACATACATATTGTTTATACCACTGCTGATTTACATTTAAACTTACAAGTTTACATGGGAAACAATTTAAAATTAAATATAAGCATCATGTTATTCAATTAGAATTATTATCTTCTTCCTTACTTGATAACTGAATTATAAAATTAAATCTGTAGAAATCTCCATTGACATGAAGGAAATATGTTGCATGCAAATGTACAGTAATTATATCTTTGAAATGTTGTTTCAAAATGAATTTTATTTTGCAGCATTCATTGGTCTGGTGTATCCGTTACTAGACAAACGTCTAGGTGAGCCAAACATGTGTAAAGGAGAATGGTCCAGTGTCATGCGCTGTGTCGCTGTGTTTGTTGGAATCAATCATGCTAGTGCTGTATCCTTTAATCTACATAGATACCAAACTACAGCCAGAATTCTGATAGTCTCAGACCTGGAAATTTGATATGAAAATTGATATAACTACTGTACCAGAAATTTATTATTTAGCTCCAACCCTTTATGTTTCATGACTCTAGAAAATTGTTACACCCATGACTAGGCTTAATGTGTGTTAATAAATTAATTTTGAAGTCATTGTGATTAGAAAGTATGCTGCACTATGCAAGATTCAAAATTTACTATAATATTTATTTATATTTATGATAGTGTTATTGTTTGTCTTCTGCTTTGAAATGTCTATTGAAAACAGAAAGTTCAATTGAACCTAAAATTGAGCTGATCTACGTATACTTAGGTAGTAAGATCTACGACTGACAGTTATATATGACAATCATAGAAACTTTTGTATTTTGTCCTTAACCTGAGCACAGAAAATTGACTTTGCCAACAATATGCAGCTGTCTGTATCGTTAGCAGCCATGTCCATTGGCCTGTGGTGGTTGTTTGACAGATCTAAGAGTGGTTTCGGGCTAGGTGTGGGAATTGCAGTCTTGGCCACACTTATCACACAACTTCTTGTATACCATGGCGTGTACAGGTAAGTTAAATCACAGTTCTGATGAGATCATGAAAGGGACTTGTTCTTTATGGACATCATACAAGAAAATTAAAAAAAACCTGATCTGTTCATTCTTATTTATGTATTATATATATTTTGTTATAATATCTAAACATACTGCATTCGATTTAGACAGCTTCAGTCATTTGATATTGATAAATGAGAGATAGACTTTTTGAAATAAATTCTGCTATGGTCTTGGAAAACAAATTACAATGAAATGTACAGTCTTGATCGCTATGTTTTCTGGCAAAGAAAGGGAATAATAAAGCTATAAGAAATTATTTCAGCAATATTGTATAAATTTAGGATTAATTGATTTGTCATCAGATGTTGAAAATTCAATGCATAATCAAAATTTCTAGTGGAAAAAGGAATGATAAAATTATAGTCACACTCTTTGGAACTAGATAAAAATCACATTTCTGAATAAGAAAGTGCAAATCAACACACATTGTAGCTCATAGTAAGGATATTGTACTAAAATTATCTATTATAAAGAACAAATGATGGATGAGGGCTATATAGCTACATGATGTAATGTTGTAATTGGAATTTTCCAGGTACACAAAAGCTGAGTTCCTCTTTATACGATCCTGGTTGCCATGTATAGTGTTTTCTGGTGGAGTTACAATGGGAAACATTGGCCGACAGTTAGCGATTGTAAGCACAATGATTTACTACAGGAATCTTGGTTTCCTTTTTTTTTTTAGGTCACCTGAGACGAAGTCTCAAGTGACCTATTCTAATCGCCTTTTGTCTGTCGTCGTCCTTCGTGAGTTGTATGTCCGTAAACAATTTACATTTTCGACTTCTTCTCCAAAACTGCTGAAGCAATTTCAATGAAATTTTGCACAAATCTTCTAAGGCATAAGGCCAATCAAAATTGTGAATTATGTGGTCCCCACCCCCCAGGGGGCTGTGGGAGGGGCCAAAAGGGGTAAAATTGAGTAAAATTTCAAAAATTTTCTCTACTCACAGATGTGGTAGAATCAAATACTCTTCATAGATAGAAAGGTCTTAGGTCCTTTACAAAAATTGTGAATTATATGACCCTGGGGTCTCTAATTTCCCCCTGGGGAGGGGGTTAAGTTTACTATAGTTTATATTGGGAAAACACATTTTTGTGCATTATTTGGTCATTTGTAATAGGAAATGAGTCAAATGTTGTCAGAATTATCAGTATGAGATGGCCATTTAATCCTTTTAACAAATTTTCTATGACTGACCCCCAGGGGCCTTCGGGTGGGGTCAAAAGGAGTCAAATAGGCTAAAACTTCAAAAATCTTCTTCTGAAATTCTGGAAATGGTAGAATCAAATACTTTTCATAAATAGAAAGGTCTTAAGGTCCTATACA